>NW_022634525.1:0-3494 GCF_010015895.1 Lontra canadensis
TTTTTTGTTTCTCATTTCCTGCATTATTGTCTTCTCTTATATTTAGCTGACTTATTTTTTAAAATTTTATTAATTTATTTGAGAGAGAGCATGAGAAGGGGGAGGGGCAGAGGGAGAGGGAGAGGGAGAAAGAGACTCCCTTCTGAGCAGGGAGCCTAACTTGGGCCTTAATCCTAGGACCCTGGGCTCATGACTTGAGCTGAAGGCAAATGTGTAACCAGCTGAGCCACCTGGGTGCCCTTTAGTTGCCTTTTTGTAGTAAAATGTTTAAATTCCTTTCTCATTTCCTTTTGTGTATATTCTATAGCTATTATTTTTTGTGTGTGTGGTTACCATGGGGATTGCGTTTAAGCATCTTAAATGTGTAGCATTAATCTGATTTTATACTTGCCTGCTTTCAGTAACAAAAAAAATTCTCCAGGGTGCCTGGGTGGCTCAGTGGGTTAAGCCTCTGCCTTCAGCTCGGGTAGTGATCTCAGGGTCCTGGGATCAAGCCCCACATCGGGCTGTCTGCTTCACGGGGAGCCTGCTTCCCCATCTCTCTCTGCCTGCCTCTCTGCCTACTTGTGATCTCTGTCAAATAAATAAATAAAAATCTTTTAAAAAACAAACAAACAAACAAACAAAATTCTCCTTTACAGCTCAGTTCTCAACTCTTTTGGTTCGTGTTGCAAAAGTATATTTTTGTATATTGTGTTGCCCCAGACTTAAGACTAATAACTTTTTAAAATTCATTAGTCTTTTGAATTATGTAGAAACTATATGTGGAATTATAGCCCAAAGTTACAGTAACACTAGCTTTTTTATTTTATTTTTAAAGATTTTATTTATTTATTTATTTATTTGACAGAGATCACAAGTAGACAGAGCTGCAGGCAGAGAGAGAGAGAATAGGAAGCAGGCTCACTGCTGAGCAGAGAGCCTGATGCGGGGCTCTATCCCAGGACCCTTGGATCATGACCTGAGCCAAAGGCAGATGCTTAACCAGCTGAGCCACCCACATGCCCCTTAATTTCTCCCTCTTAGAGGACACTTTTGCCAGATATAGGATTCTTGTTTGACATTTTTTTTCTTTTACCCTCGAATATATTGACCCACTGTTTTCTGGCCTCCCAGGTTTCTGCTGAGAAGTCTGCTCGTAATCTCATTGAGAATTTCTTGTATGTGACAAGTAGCATCAAGGTTGCTGTCAAGATACTCTGTTTATCTTTGGGTTTCAAAAGTTTGATTGTAAGTTTTGTTGGTGTGAATCTATTTTAGTTCTTCTTTCTTGGAGTGCACTGATCTTTTTGGATATTTATTATTGATTTCTTTCATCAAATTTGGGATATTTTCAGCCGCTTATTAAAATACTTTCTTTTACCCTTTTTCTTTCTGACTAATCCCACAATAAGTATATTGGTTTGTTTAGTGGTGTATCACAAAGTCCATTAGAGTATGTTCACTTTTCTTAAATCTTTTTTTTTTTTTTTTTTTGTTGGACAGAATTTTTATTTCTTTTTTTTTTTTTTTAAGATTTTCTTTATTTATTTGGCAGACAAAGATCACAAGTAGGCAGAAAGGCAGGGGGTGGGGGAAGCAGGCTCCTTGCCAAGCAGAGAGTCTGATGTAGGACTCGATCCCAGGACTCTGGGATCATGACCTGAGCTGAAGGCAGAGGCTTTAACCCACTGAGCCACCCAGGCGCCCGAAGAATTTTCATTTCCTGTATTTAAGTATGCTGATTCTTTCTTCATCCTACTGAAATCTTCGTTTGAATTCTTGCAGTGAATTTTTCATTTCAGTTATTATACTTTTCTTTTTGGTTTCTTTTTAAGTTTCTAGCTCTTTATTGATATTTCCATTTTGTTTATACATAGTTTTCTTGACTATCTCCATATCTTACTTTAGCTCTTTGAGCTTATTTAATGTGGTGGTTGTAAAGTCACGTCCAGTATGTCTGTATCAGGTGTTTTTTAGGAATAGGTTTTGGAGGGATTCCATACATGACCTACTGTATCCTCAGGGACTTATTACCTTTCTGGGATTGATGTATAGAAATCCATGCACGAAGTATTGGCAGCCTAGGAATTTCACCTGACTTGAGGGTCAGAGTTATTAACTGTCTTCACATAAGCACAGCTGATTGAATCATTTCCTATGTGACTGTCCAGAGGCCTAGTTGCTATCTTACAGCTCAAAGCACCAACCCTCTGATTGCATGTGGTCAGACATTGCCCTCAGTCATCTCTTAAGCATGAACTATCAGGAGCCCAAATGAGTTACCTATTTGCATAAATGTCCAATCTGGAATGGACTGTGTCTCCTCTCTTGCACTTTGTCTTCTAACTCAACCACTCCCCCAGGTTTCCCTTTCATGGTGTCAACAGTCCTAGGATCAAGAAATAAAGACATTGTTATCCTGGGATTCAGAGGTAGCAAGACAGAGACACTATTTTCATCTTTGTTTTTCTCTCTTCATTTCACTGAAATGCTCATTTTTTTCTGTGTTGGCATTACCAACGGACCTTTTTATGTATTGGGTTTCTTTCAGGTGACAAAGGAAAATCCAAGACCACAGAATCAACCACCAGTGAACCAGCCCTGTCTGAGGGAGTCTTCCACCAGGAACAACTAACACAAGGAGTTCCAGAGGTGGGCCGAACTAAGGATCGGGATGGGTCATTGCAAATGCAAATGCAAGAAGGACACTTGAGACCAGAGGTAGACCCCCAGAAGGAGAAGCTCCCTGGAAAATCAAGCTCTGAACATGGCAACATAGGGACAGCTAATAATGTATATTCAGGGATTGTACAGGAGCCTGTCCCTCGGGGAGGTGCTGTCCATGACCGTGACTCGTGTGGGTCACATAAAGATCCTGTGATTCAGGAAGAAGAAAATATCTTTAAATGCAATGAATGTGGGAAAGTTTTTAATAAGAAACGCCTCCTTGCTCGACATGAAAGGATTCACTCTGGAGTGAAGCCCTACGAATGTACCGAGTGTGGGAAAACATTTAGTAAAAGCACTTATCTCCTTCAACACCACATGGTCCACACAGGGGAGAAGCCCTATAAGTGCATGGAGTGTGGGAAGGCCTTCAACCGTAAGTCACACCTTACCCAGCACCAGCGGATCCACAGTGGAGAGAAGCCTTACAAGTGCAACGAATGTGGGAAGGCCTTCACCCACCGCTCCACTTTTGTCTTGCATAACAGGAGCCACACTGGAGAAAAGCCCTTTGTGTGCAAAGAATGTGGGAAAGCCTTCCGTGATAGGCCAGGTTTCATCCGTCACTATATCATCCACAGTGGCGAGAATCCCTACGAATGCTTCGAGTGTGGCAAGGTCTTCAAACACAGGTCCTACCTCATGTGGCACCAGCAGACTCACACTGGGGAGAAGCCCTATGAGTGCAGTGAGTGTGGGAAAGCCTTCTGTGAGAGTGCGGCCCTCATTCACCACTACGTCATCCACACTGGGGAGAAGCCCTTTGAGTGCCTGGAGTGCGGGAA
>NW_022634526.1:0-3492 GCF_010015895.1 Lontra canadensis
TTAAGAGTTGCATGTTCCGGGGAGGAGTCAAGATGGCGGAGAAGTAGAAGCCTGAGACTACTTCAGGTAGCGGGAGATCAGCTAGATAGCTTATCTAAAGATTGCAAACACCTACAAATCCAACGGGAGATCGAAGAGAAGAAGAACAGCAATTCTAGAAACAGAAAATCAACCACTTTCTGAAAGGCAGGACTGGCGGAGAAGTGAATCCAAAGCGACGGGAAGATAGACCGCGGGGGGAGGGGCCGGCTCCCAGCAAGCGGCGGAGCAATGGAGCACAAAATCAGGACTTTTAAAGTCTGTTCCGCTGAGGGACATCGCTCCAGAGGCTTAACTGGGGTGAAGCGCACGCGGGTTCAGCGTGGCCTCAGGTCCCGCAGGGTCACAGAAGGATCGGGGGTGTCTGAGTGTCGCAGAGCTTACAGGTATTAGACCGGGGAAGCCGGCTACAGAGACAGAGCCGAGGAGTGACTCTCAGCTCGGGTTTACCTTGAACCGCTCGCAGGCTCGGTCAGCTCGGAGCGCGGCTGGAGGCCAGGCAGACAGGAGTAATTGGGCGCTGTTCTCTGAGGGCGCACTGAGGAGTGGGGCCCCAGACTCTTGGCTCCCCCGGGCTGGAGACTGGGAGGCCGCCATCTTCATTCCCGTCCTCCGGAACTCTACGGAAAGTGCTCAGGGAACAAAAGCTCCTGAAAGCAAACCCGAGCGGCTTACTCAGCCCAGCCCCTGGTAAGGGCAGTGCAACTCTGCCTGGGGCAAAGACACTTGAGAATCACTACAACAGGCCCCTCCCCCAGAAGATCAACAAGAAACCCAGCCAGGACCAAGTTCACCTACCAAGGAGTGCAGTTTCAATACCAAGGAGAGCAGCGGAGTTCCAGAGGAGGAGAAAGCAAGGCACGGAATTCATGGCTTTCTCCCCATGATTCTTTAGCCTTGCAGTTAATTTAATTTTTTTTTCTTTTTCAATTTTTTTTCTCTTCTGCTAAATTTTTTTAACTTTTACCCTTTTCTTTTTTAACGTTTTTTAACTAGTTTATCTAATATATATATATATTTTTTCCTTTTTATATTTTTTCATTATTGGTTTTCTTTTTTTATTTGTTTCTTTTTTCTTTTTTCTTTTCTTTTTCTTTCTGCCCCTTTTTTTATCCCCCCCCCCCCCCCCCCCTCACGATTTGGAATCTCTTCTGATTTGGCTAAAGCATATTTTCCTGGGGTTGTTGCCACCCTTTTTTAGTATTTTACTTGTTCCTTCATATACTCTTATCTGGACAAAATGACAAGGCGGAAAAATTCACCACAAAAAAAAAAGAACGAGAGGCAGTACCAAAGGCTAGGGACCTAATCAATACAGACATTGGTAATATGTCAGATCTAGAGTTCAGAATGATAATTCTCAAGGTTCTAGCCGGGCTCGAAAAAGGCATGGAAGATATTAGAGAAACCCTCTCAGGATATATAAAAGCCCTTTCTGGAGAAATAAAAGAACTAAAATCTAATCAAGTTGAAATAAAAAAAGCTATTAATGAGGTGCAATCAAAAATGGAGGCTCTCACTTCTAGGATAAATGAGGCAGAAGAAAGAATTAGCGATATAGAAGACCAAATGACAGAGAATAAAGAAGCTGAGCAAAAGAGGGACAAACAACTACTGGACCACGAGGGCAGAATTCGAGAGATAAGTGACACCATAAGACGAAACAACATTAGAATAATTGGGATTCCAGAAGAAGAAGAAAGAGAGAGGGGAGCAGAAGGTATATTGGAGAGAATTATTGGAGAGAATTTCCTTAATATGGCAAAGGGAACAAGCATCAAAATCCAGGAGGTTCAGAGAACCCCCCTCAAAATCAATAAGAATAGGTCCACACCCCGTCACCTAATAGTCAAATTTACAAGTCTTAGTGACAAAGAGAAAATCCTGAAAGCAGCCCGGGAGAAGAAGTCTGTAACATACAATGGTAAAAATATTAGATTGGCAGTAGACTTATCCACAGAGACCTGGCAGGCCAGAAAGAGCTGGCATGATATATTCAGAGCACTAAACGAGAAAAACATGCAGCCAAGAATACTATATCCAGCTAGGCTATCATTGAAAATAGAAGGAGAGATTAAAAGCTTCCAGGACAAACAAAAACTGAAAGAATTTGCAAACACCAAGCCAGCTCTATAGGAAATATTGAAAGAGGTCCTCTAAGCAAAGAGAGAGCCTAAAAGTAGTAGATCAGAAAGGAACAGAAACAATATACAATAACAGTCACCTTACAGGCAATACAATGGCACTAAATTCATATCTCTCAATAGTTACCCTGAATGTTAATGGGCTAAATGCCCCAATCAAAAGACACAGGGTATCAGAATGGAAAAAAAAATAAAACCCATCTATATGTTGCCTACAGGAAACTCATTTTAAACCCAAAGACACCTCCAGATTTAAAGTGAGGGGGTGGAAAAGAATTTACCCTGCTAATGGACATCAGAAGAAAGCAGGAGTGGAAATCCTTCTATCAGATCAATTAGATTTTAAGCCAACGACTATAATAAGAGATGAGGAAGGACACTATATCATACTCAAAGGATCAGTCCAACAAGAAGATCTAACAATTTTAAATATCTATGCCACTAACGTGGGAGCAGCCAACTATATAAACCAATTAATAACAAAATCAAAGAAACACATCAACAATAATACAATAATAGCAGGGGACTTTAACACTCCCCTCACTGAAATGGACAGATCATCCAAGCAAAAGATCAACAAGGAAATAAAGGCCTTAAATGACACACTGGACCAGATGGATATCACAGATATATTCAGAACATTTCATCCCAAAGCAACAGAATACACATTCTTCTCTAGTGCACATGGAACATTCTCCAGAATAGATCACATCCTCGGTCCTAAATCAGGTCTCAACCGGTATTAAAAGATTGGGATCATTCCCTGCATATTTTCAGACCACAATGCACTGAAGCTAGAACTCAATCACAAGAGGAAATTTGGAAAGAACCCAAATACATGGAGACTAAACAGCATCCTTCTAAAGAATGAATGGGTCAACCAGGAAATTAAAGAAGAATTGAAAAAAGTCATGGAAACAAATGATAATGAAAATACAACGGTTCAAAATCTGTGGGACACAACAAAGGCAGTCCTGAGAGGAAAATATATAGCGTTACAAGCCTTTCTCAAGAAACAAGAAAGGTCTCAGGTACACAACCTAACCCTACACCTAAAGGAGCTGGAGAAAGAACAAGAAAGAAACCCTAACCCCAGCAGGAGAAGAGAAATCATAAAGATCAGAGCAGAAATCAATGAAATAGAAACCAAAAAAACAATAGAACAAATCAACGAAACTAGGAGCTGGTTCTTTGAAAGAATTAATAAGATTGATAAGCCCCTGGCCAGACTTATCAAAAAGAAAAGAGAAAGGACCCAAATAAATAAAATCATGAATGAAAGAGGAGAGATCACAACTAACACCAAAGA
>NW_022634527.1:0-3492 GCF_010015895.1 Lontra canadensis
CCTGGGCTTTTGTTTGTTTGGAGATTTTTGATGACTGTTTCAATCTCCTTACTGGTTATGGGTCTGTTCAGGCTTTCTATTTCTTCCTGGTTCAGTTGTGGTAGTTTATATGTCTCTAGGAATGCATCCATTTCTTCCAGATTGTCAAATTTGTTGGCATAGAGTTGCTCATAATATGTTCTTATAATTGTCTGTATTTCTTTGGTGTTAGTTGTGATCTCTCCTCTTTCATTCATGATTTTATTTATTTGGGTCCTTTCTTTTCTTTTTGATAAGTCTGGCCAGGGGTTTATCAATCTTATTAATTCTTTCAAAGAACCAGCTCCTAGTTTCGTTGATTTGTTCTATTGTTTTTTTTGGTTTCTATTTCATTGATTTCTGCTCTGATCTTTATGATTTCTCTTCTCCTGCTGGGTTTAGGGTTTCTTTCTTGTTCTTTCTCCAGCTCCTTTAGGTGTAGGGTTAGGTTGTGTACCTGAGACCTCTCTTGTTTCTTGAGAAAGGCTTGTACCGCTATATATTTTCCTCTTAGGACTGCCTTTGTTTTGTCCCACAGATTTTGAACCATTGTATTTTCATTATCATTTGTTTCCATGAATTTTTTCAATTATTCTTTAATTTCCTGGTTGACCCATTCATTCTTTAGAAGGATGCTGTTTAGTCTCCATGTATTTGGGTTCTTTCCAAATTTCCTCTTGTGATTGAGTTCTAGCTTCAGAGCATTGTGGTCTGAAAATATGCAGGGAATGATCCCAATCTTTTGATACAGGTTGAGACCTGATTTAGGACCGAGGATGTGATCTATTCTGGAGAATGTTCCATGTGCACTAGAGAAGAATGTGTATTCTGTTGCTTTGGGATGAAATATTCTGAATATATCTGTGATATCCATCTGGTCCAGTGTGTCATTTAAGGCCTTTATTTCCTTGTTGATCTTTTGCTTGGATGATCTGATCATTTCAGTGAGGGGAGTGTTAAAGTCCCCTACTATTATTGTATGATTGTTGATGTGTTTCTTTGATTTTGTTATTAATTGGTTTATATAGTTGGCTGCTCCCACGTTAGGGGCATAGATATTTACAATTGTTAGATCTTCTTGTTGGACAGATCCTTTGAGTATGATATAGTGTCCTTCCTCATCTCTTATTATAGTCTTTGGCTTAAAATCTAATTGACCTGATATAAGGATTGCCACTCCTGCTTTCTTCTGATGTCCATTAGCATGGTAAATTCCTTTCCACCCCCTCACTTTAAATCTGGAGGTGTCTTCGGGTTTAAAATGAATTTCTTGTAGGCAACATATAGATGGGTTTTGTTTTTTTATCCATTCTGATACCCTGTGTCTTTTGATTGGGGCATTTAGCCCATTAACATTCAGGGTAACTATTGAGAGATATGAATTTAGTGTCATTGTATTGACTGTAAGGTGACTGTAATTGTATATTGTTTCTGTTCCTTTCTGATCTACTACGTTTAGGCTCTCTCTTTGCTTAGAGGACCCCTTTCAATATTTCCTGTAGAGCTGGTTTGGTGTTTGCAAATTCTTTCAGTTTTTGTTTGTCCTGGAAGCTTTTAATCTCCCCTTCTATTTTCAATGATAACCTAGCTGGATATAGTATTCTTGGCTGCATGTTTTTCTCGTTTAGTACTCTGAATATATCACGCCAGCTCTTTCTGGCCTGCCAGGTCTCTGTGGATAAGTCTGCTGCCAATCTAATATTTTTACCATTGTATGTTACAGACTTCTTTTCCCAGGCTGCTTTCAGGATTTTCTCTTTGTCACTAAGACTTGTAAATTTGACTATTAGGTGATGGGGTGTGAACCTATTCTTATTGATTTTGAGGGGGGTTCTCTGAACCTCCTGGATTTTGATGCTTGTTCCCTTTGCCATATTGGGGAAATTCTCTCCAATAATGCTCTCCAATATACCTTCTGCTCCCCTCTCTCTTTCTTCTTCTTCTGGAATCCCAATTATTCTAATGTTATTTTGTCTTATGGTGTCACTTATCTCTCGAATTCTGCCCTCGTGGTCCAGTAGCTGTTTGTCCCTCTTTTGCTCAGCTTCTTTATTCTCTGTCATTTGGTCTTCTATATCGCTAATTCTTTCTTCTGCCTCATTTATCCTAGCAGTGAGCGCCTCCATTTTTTATTGCACCTCATTAATAGCTTTTTTGATTTCAACTTGATTAGATTTTAGTTCTTTTATTTCTCCAGAAAGGGCTTTTATATCTCCTGAGAGGGTTTCTCTAATATCTTCCATGCCTTTTTCGAGCCCGGCTAGAACCTTGAGAATCGTCATTCTGAACTCTAGATCTGACATATTACCAATGTCTGTATTGATTAGGTCCCTAGCCTTTGGTACTGCCTCTTGTTCTTTTTTTTGTGGTGAATTTTTCCGCCTTGTCATTTTGTCCAGATAAGAGTATATGAAGGAACAAGTAAAATATTAAAAGGGTGGCAACAACCCCAGGAAAATATGCTTTAGCCAAATCAGAAGAGATCCCAAATCATGAGGGAGAGGTAAGGGGATATAAAGAGGTTCAGAAAGAAAAAAAAAGAAAAAGAAAAAAGAATAAAGAAACAAATAAAAAAAGAAAACCAATAATGAAAAAATAAAAAAGGAAATATATATATATATATTAGATAAACTAGTTAAAAAATGTTAAAAAAGAAAAGGGTAAAAGTTAAAAGAATTTAGCAGAAGAAGAGAAAAAAAATTGAAAAAGAAAAAAAAATTAAATTAACTGCAAGACTAAAGAATCATGGGGAGCAAGCCATGAGTTCCGTGCTTTGCTTTCTCCTCCTCTGGAATTCCACTGCTCTCCTTGGTATTGAAACTGCACTCCTTGGTAGGTGAACTTGGTCCTGGCTGGGTTTCTTGTTGATCTTCTGGGGGAGGGGCCTGTTGTAATGATTCTCAAGTGTCTTTGCCCCAGGCAGAGTTGCACCGCCCTTACCAGGAGCGGGGCTGTGTAATCCGCTCAGGTTTGCTTTCGGGAGCTTTTGTTCCCTGAGCGCTTTCCGTAGAGTCCGGAGGACGGGAATGAAGATGGCGGCCTCCCAGTCCTCGGCCCAGAGGAGCCAAAAGCCCGGGGTCCCACTCCTCAGTGCGGCCCTCAGAGAACAGCGCCCAATTACTCCCGTCACGCTGGCCTCCGGCCGCGCTCCGAGCTGACCGAGCCTGCGAACGGTTCAAGGTAACCCCGAGCTTAGAGTTCACTCCTCGGCTCCGTCTCTGTAGCCGGCTTCCCCGTTCTAATACTTGTAAGCTCTGCGACACTCAGCCACCCCCCAATCCTTCTGTGACCCTGCGGGACCTGAGGCCACACTGGCCCCGCCTGGGCTTCACCCCAGTTAAGCCTCTGGAGCGATGTCCCTCAGCGGAACAGACTTTTAAAAGTCCTGATTTTGTGCTCCGTTGCTCCGCCATTTGCCGGGAGCCGGCCCCTCCCCCCGCGGTCTATCTTCCCGTCGCTTTGGATTCACTTCTC
>NW_022634528.1:0-3492 GCF_010015895.1 Lontra canadensis
TTTTTTTTTTGTGGTGAATTTTTCCGCCTTGTCATTTTGCCAAGATAAGAGTATATGAAGGAACAAGTAAAATACTAAAAGGGTGGCAACAACCCCAGGAAAATATGCTTTAGCCAAATCAGAAGAGATCCCAAATCGTGAGGGGGCGGGGGGAAGGGGATAAAAAGAGGTTCAGAAAGAAAAAAAAAAAATAAAATAAAAAAGAAAAAAGAAACAAATAAAAAAAAGAAAACCAATAATGAAAAAAATATAAAAAGGAAAAAATATATATATATTGGATAAACTAGTTAAAAAACGTTAAAAAAGAAAAGGGTAAAAGTTTAAAAAAATTTAGCAGAAGAAGAGAAAAAAATTGAAAAAGAAAAAAAAATTAAATTAACTGCAAGGCTAAAGAATCATGGGGAGAAAGCCATGAGTTCCGTGCTTTGCTTTCTCCTCCTCTGGAATTCCGCTGCTCTCCTTGGTATTGAAACCGCACTCCTCGTAAGTGAACTTGGTCCTGGCTGGGTTTCTTGATGATCTTCTGGGGGAGGGGCCTGTTGTAGTGATTTTCAAGTGTCTTTGCCCCAGGCGGAGTCGCACCGCCCTTACCAGGGGCTGGGCTGAGTAATCCGCTCGGGTTTGCTTTCGGGAGCTTTTGTTCCCTGAGCGCTTTCCGTAGAGTCCGGAGGACGGGAAGGAAGATGGCGGCCTCCCAGTCTCCGGCCCGGAGGAGCCAAGAGCTAGGGGTCCCACTCCTCAGTGCGCCCTCAGGGAACAGCGTCCAATTACTCCCGTCACCCTGGCCTCCGGCCGTGCTCCGAGCTCACCGAGCCTGCGACCGGTTCAAGGTAAGCCCGAGCTGTGAGCTCACTCCTCGGCTCCGTCTCTGTAGCCGGCTTCCCTGTTCTAATACCTGCGAGCTCTGCGACACTCAGACACCCCGATCCTTCTGTGACCCTGCGGGACCTGAGGCCACACTGGCCCCGCGTGGGCTTCACCCCAGTTAAGCCTCTGGAGCGATGTCCCTCAGCGGAACAGACTTTTAAAAGTCCCGATTTTGTGCTCCGTTGCTCCGCCGCTTGCCGGGAGCCGGCCCCTCCCCCCGGGGTCTGTCTTCCCGTCCCTTTGGATTCACTTCTCCGCCAGTCCTACCTTTCAGCAAGTGGTTGATTTTCTGTTTCTAGAATTGCTGTTCTTCTTCTCTTCGATCTCCCGTTGGATTTGTAGGTGTTTGCAATCTTTAGATAAGCTATCTAGCTGATCTCCCGCAACCTGAAGTAGTCTCAGCTGCTACTTCTCCGCCATCTTGACTCCTCCCTCCCATAAATTCTTTTTGACAGAAGCTTCTTAACTTTTCCCAGCCCTGATCAGATTGCCCTATAAATGCATGGACCTAGGCAAAAGAGAGTGAATGGATCCAGCAAGATTTACCCTTACTAGAGTACAAGAGCTTAGAGCAGATGTCTCACAGCTGCCATATGGATAGAAACATATTCTGAAATGAGGGATAAAGGGTGTTTATTCTAGTGAACAGAAACTATGGCTCCTCAGTAGAGCATTTGAAGGTATACTCAATATGTTGACAATTAAAAATAAATTATTTTGCTATTGCCTCTGGATTCTGTACATGAACAACCTATATCCATATATATATATATATTTTTAAGATTTTATTTATTTTTTTGACAGAGAGAGACACAGAGACAGAGGGAACACAAGCAGAGGAGCAGCTGAGGGAGAGGGAGAAGCAGGCTTCCTGCCGGCAGGGAGCCCCATGCAGGCTTGATCCCAGGACCTGGGGATCAGGGCCTGAGATAAAGACAGCTGTTTAATGACTGAGCCACCCAGGCACCCCAAACTATATCCATATATTGCACACCTTTCCTGCCTGGGATACCTGTCTTGCCCTTCTCTGCCTCTCAGAAAGTATATATTTTAAATTAAGACTGTATTGATACAAAGGATAGACAAATACATCAACAGAACCAAAAGAGAGAACCACAATTTAAGGTCAAACATATGCACAAAGGTAACACTGAAAGTCAATAAAAAAGAATCTGTTTAATAAGTAAAATTGGGTTGACCATGTATCTGTGAATAGAAAACAAATCTTGACTTCTGCCTCATGCCATACACTAAAAAATCATTTTCTGTAGAATGTATATCCAAATATGAAAAGTAAGATAATAAAGTTTCTAGACAATAATAACATATGGGAATATCTTAATGACTTTGAAGCATGGAAAATTTTCTAAAACAGGACACAAAAGGAATCTACTACATTAAAAATAGGTATTTATGTTCACCCAAAAATTAAAATCACCATTAAGAAAAAGATAAACAGGGGTGCCTAGATGGCTCAGTGGGTTAAGCCTCTGCCTTCGGCTCAGGTCATGATCTTGGGGTCCTGGGATTGAGCCCTGTGTTGGGCTCTCTGCTCAGTGGGGAACCTGCTTCCCCATCTCTCTATGCCTACTTGTGATCTCTCTCTCTCTGTCAAATAAATAAATAAAATCTTTAAAAAAATTAAAAAAAAAAGATAAAGAGTCTAAAAGAAAAATTAGAAAAATTTGTAAAAAGGCAATTCAAAATATCTGTTAAAACATGATTATCCTCCTAAGTAATTATGGAAATGCAAATAAGAATCGTAATGAGATACCCTTTTACACCAATCAAACTAGCAAAAGCTTAAAAGCATGATAATATCAAGTACGTAAATCAATAGGAATTCTCATACATTGTTTGTAGTTGTATGAGCTGAAATAATTACCTGGAGACCAAATTGGCTTGTATATGGCAAGACTGACGAACCTAGCACTCTATGAACACTATGAGCTTCTGGAAATATGTCCTAGAGAAAATTTTACATATGTACATACATACATGTAATAGGAATCAATCAAATTATTTCTGTAAAGGATCAGATAGTAAATATTTAGGCTTTACGAAGTATACGATGGTCTTTACCACAACTATTCAGTTCTGCTGTATGTGCTTTAGAAAATACATAATTAAATGAGCATTGTGGTGTTACAATTAAGCTTTATTTATGGACACTGAGATTTGAATTTCATACAATTGTCATGTGTCACAAAATATTATTCTTTTTTGATATTTTCAATTATTAAAAATTGTAAAAATCATTCTTAGCTCATGGGCCATACAAAAATAGGTAGTAGTGGGGTGCCTGGGTGGCTCAGTGGGTTAAAGCCTCTGCCTTCAGCTCAGGTCATGATCCCAGGGTCCTAGGATTGAGCCCGGCATTCAGCTCTCTGCTCAGTAGGGAGGCTGCTTCCTCCTCTTTCTGCCTGCCTCTCTGCCTACTTGTGATCTCCATCTTTCAAATAAATAAATAAAATCTTAAAAAAAAAATATATATATATATATAAAATAGGTAGTAGTGGGGTTTCTGTCCTGGGTGACTCAGTTGGTAGACATGCAAATCTTGATCTAGAGATTGTGAGTTCAAGACCCATACTGGCATAAAGATTATTAAAAAAAAAAAAAAAA
>NW_022634529.1:0-3491 GCF_010015895.1 Lontra canadensis
TAGTGATTCACATCAAATATAATTGGAAAAATATACAGACATGGTTTCTAGGACTACTCTTCCCAGGACAAGCAGCTGACCCTCACCTTACTGAGACAGGAGACATTTCCCATGCAATAAAACCCATGAATTTATACCCTCAGGAGGGAAAGACCTCGGTGGATTGAGGGCACCTGATAGATCCTAGGGACTTGATCCAATATTCCTGCTCACCTCTGAATACAATAAAAAGAGCTGGATGTTGTAGCCTAAGGAGCAGAGTGAGGAGCTCAAGTAAAGGAGGTAATTATGAGGACATATCCTTTCTTTTTTTTTTCATTTCTAGAATTTATGTTGAAATATTATTATTACACACAAAAAAACCACACAAATATTTTCTCATTGTAAAAGACTCAAGTTATTACATAAGGATGTAGAGTAAAGCCTAAAAGCCCAGTCTGAGTCTCTCCACTTCCTCTCCATTCCCTTTTCAATTCCTACAATAACCTATTTTGACAGTTTGGAGTATGTCTTCTTTTTTTTTTTTTAATTTTATTTTTTATAAACATATAATATATTTTTCCCCAGGGGTACAGGTCTGTGAATCGCCAGGTTTACACACTTCACAGCACTCACCATAGCACATACCCTCCCCAAAGGACATATCCTTTCAACAGGACAATCTGTAGTGGTTACACTGAGAGGGAAACTCCTCGCATGTTGGGTAAATGGGGAAGGGAAAAGAGGAGTCCCTGTATCTCTGCAAGGGTCCCTGACACCTGCTGGTGCACTGGGACCATCAGGATGCACTCACAATCCCTCTGACTCAAGAACCACGGAGCTCGTAATCCAGGAAAAAAGGTTGGTTGATGGCTGATCTCCTCTCTCGGGTTTCCAGCTAAATGCTCTGTTAACTTCTCCCACACAGAAACACAGTAAACAGTTTGTAAATCTGTGGAAATACAGAAGAGTCCTCCATTTTTGGAATAAACCATCAAAATGACAAAAACCAAACTTGCCAAGGGTGAAGCACTGGGATAAAAATAATTTATATCATCATGGCAATAAATGTGAATGTAGAAGTACAATGATCTCCATTACAGAAATGAAGAATTGTCTTCAACTAACAGCATGCTTTCTGATCACAGGTGTTCTGACGTTAATTGTTGAACTGATAATTCCACTCTTTTATCTTTATTTAAAGTTTTCCATTGATGTGTACAGAGAGAACAGGTGTAAATGCCCCTTGTGGTTGTTGATAACCTACAGCATCTCCAGAAGCTCTGTGAGTCTCTCTCAGGGATTCTCAGTGTCCCCAAGTTTCTGTGACAGAAAGACCTGGTCTCCACACATCAGGCTACTGGGACTTCTGGAAATTCAGGAAGCCTGCTAATCTCATGTCCAGTTCTGTCCTGCAGGAGGTTCAAGGGAGCAAACAGGTCCCATGGTGAGTAGCACAGACTCAGACACTGGGGCTCAACTTCACCAGCTGTGCTCACCTGGACATTCACACAACCATTCTGTGCTGCAGTGTGTACATACCCACCTGTAAAATAGGGTAAAATTGGTACCTACATGACAATGATGGGGTGCATATGTGAAAAAACAAAGATAATGGGTGCTAAGTAGTTTCTCTAGGAAAATCACAAAATAAAAGAGTATCTAGATTCGAATGGATCTCACTGACAGCATTTTTTAAGTTCCGCCAGATCATCTCTCACTTCTGCCCTTAGAGAATCTATGCTGCCATTAATGGTTCTCTCCAACCTAGCTATTGTCTGTATAACTGTTACCCTGAAGTCTATTTCTGATTATCTTGCTTATAACCACATCCATTAGTTCTGTGGCCAGAGGTCAGAGTCTCTGAATTTTTCCTGTGTAAGGGATTTCTCTTCTCAGTCATTCTGTTGAGGGGTGGTTGGGGTAATATACAAAGTCCAAATTATTGACCACAATCCAAGCAAGATGTACCTGTTCTATAGGGACGTTAGGTTGTAGACCTCTTGTTCTTTCAGCCTGCCTTCTGGGGGAGGAGCCTGTGGTGGTGTTTTTAGGCAACGCTCTTTGGGCACAACCCTGCACTCTGTGGGGGGATTGCGCTCAGTGAAAACCAGTTTGGGGGAGCTTTTGTTCTCTGAAAGCTTCTGCTGGTGCTTTCAGCATCTCTTCCGAGAATCAGAGCAGAACTGCCCATAGTCAGACTTCTGTCTCAGAACAGAGAGATCACAGTCTGTTCTCCAGAAAGCTCTCCAGGTCACACTGACTCCATTTTTGTCTGTGGTGCTAAAAACCATAGTGTCCTGGGTTGTGCACCCCACAGCAACACTCCTAGTACTTGCTTCAAGATCCAGGCATGTCTCTGCCCTTTGTGCTTCTAAAACCAGCAGCTGCCCCAAGTTCACACATGTGCCACTGCAGCTCCATGTTTCAGAGAGGGGGTTGCTCTAAAGTCCTTTATTCAAGGCTACTGGTCTGTAACTCTGTGCCCAGACCCCAGCCTGGGAGACTTCTGCACTCTGGAGGGGCAAGGTCCTGAAGGCTCCCACCCTCTTCCATTTATCTTCCAATATCTGCCTGCAGAATCACGACTCTCCACATCATACCTCAAAACCAGCTACTAAAGATAATCTGTTGGTATAGATCCTGATATATAACCTAACATGTCGATTTGATTTTGTGAGTGTTCAGAGTGATCTGGAATGTATCCAGGTCAAGTCAGGGTACCAGTTTAAATAAGGTCCTGTACTCTTCCACCATCTTGCCCCTCTCTAGAATCAACACTTTTAAAAACAAGTATGTAGAGCCTCAAATCCCATTCTTACCTCAGCTCAGTAGATGGCTGCCAGGTCTAGTCTCATCCTAGCCAATGTTGAAATTTATTTTCTGGGCACTCTCTGAACTTTGGGATACTGGGCACATGCCCTAAGCCCTAGCCCTTAGCCCCTGACTTCTAACCCTAAATCTAACCCTACCTCTAACACTAATACTAACCTTAAACATAACACTCTGAATGAAATAAGTAAATACTAATTCCCATGTGTGAATCTGAGCTTGTAAGAACAACCACACAATAAAAAAATCTTCCCAAGTCAGATAATCTCCCACATTGATGCAAATGTGTGCCTCCACATCTATGTCAGGTTAGTTGTTGTTGTGGAAAGTGTATAAATAACACATTCTCTGAACACTACACCTTCAAGTCTAGGCTAGGAAGAAACTTTACTGAAATACCTGAAACTGGAAATGATTCCAACCCTAAAAACTGCTAAAAAAATAAAATTCTCCTGTGTTCCTTGCCTGCAATGCTGCCAATAAAGCTGACTGTGGACTCTGAGAAACAAACTGAGGGTTTTGGAGGGGAGGAGAATGGTGGATGGGTAAGCCTGGTTGTGGGTACCTAGGAGGGTACGTATTGCGTGGAACACTGGGTGTGGTACATAAACAATGAATCTTGGAACACTGAAGAAAATAAAATAAAATAAAATAAAATAAAATAAAATAAAATAAAATAA
>NW_022634530.1:0-3491 GCF_010015895.1 Lontra canadensis
TCTTTTTTCTTTTTTTTTTCTTTTTTTTTCTTTCTGAACCTCTTTTTATCCCCTCCCCCCCCCTCACGATTTGGGATCTCTTCTGATTTGGCTAAAGCATATTTTCCTGGGGTTGTTGCCACCCTTTTAGTATTTTACTTACTCCTTCATATACTCTTATCTGGACAAAATGACAAGGAGGAAAAATTCACCACAAAAAAAAGAACAAGAGGCAGTACCAAAGGCTAGGGACCTAATCAATACAGACATTGGTAATATGTCAGATCTAGAGTTCAGAATGACGATTCTCAAGGTTCTAGCTGGGCTCGAAAAAGGCATGGAAGATATTAGAGAAACCCTCTCGGGAGATATAAAAGCCCTTTCTGGAGAAATAAAAGAACTAAAATCTAATCAAGTTGAAATAAAAAAAGCTATTAATGAGGTGCAATCAAAAATGGAGGCTCTCACTGCTAGGATAAATGAGGCAGAAGAAAGAATTAGCGATATAGAAGACCAAATGACAGAGAATAAGGAAGCTGAACAAAAGAGGGACAAACAACTACTGGACCACGAGGGCAGAATTCGAGAGATAAGTGACACCATAAGACGAAACAACATTAGAATAATTGGGATTCCAGAAGAAGAAGAAAGAGAGAGGGGAGCAGAAGGTATATTGGAGAGAATTATTGGAGAGAATTTCCCCAATATGGCAAAGGGAACAAGCATCAAAATCCAGGAGGTTCAGAGAACCCCCCTCAAAATCAATAAGAATAGGTCCACACCCCGTCACCTAATAGTCAAATTTACAAGTCTTAGTGACAAAGAGAAAATCCTGAAAGCAGCCCGGGAAAAGAAGTCTGTAACATACAATGGTAAAAATATTAGATTGGCAGCAGACTTATCCACAGAGACCTGGCAGGCCAGAAAGAGCTGGCATGATATATTCAGAGTACTAAACGAGAAAAACATGCAGCCAAGAATACTATATCCAGCTAGGCTATCATTGAAAATAGAAGGAGAGATTAAAAGCTTCCAGGACAAACAAAAACTGAGAGAATTTGCAAACACCAAGCCAGCTCTCCAGGAAATATTGAAAGGGGTCCTCTAAGCAAAGAGAGAACCTAAAAGTAGTAGATCAGAAAGGAACAGAAACAATATACAATAGCAGTCACCTTACAGGCAATACAATGGCACTAAATTCATATCTCTCAATAGTTACCCTGAATGTTAATGGGCTAAATGCCCCAATCAAAAGACACAGGGTATCAGAATGGATAAAAAAACAAAACCCATCTATATGTTGCCTACAAGAAACTCATTTTAAACCCGAAGACACTTTCAGATTTAAAGTGAGGGGGTGGAAAAGAATTTACCATGCTAATGGACATCAGAAGAAAGCAGGAGTGGCAATCCTTGTATCAGATCACTTAGATTTTAAACCAAAGACTATAATAAGAGATGAAGATGGACACTATATCATACTCAAAGGATCTGTCCAACAAGAAGATCTAACAATTGTAAATATCTACGCCCCTAACGTGGGAGCAGCCAACTATATAAACCAATTAATAACAAAATCAAAGAAACACATCGACAATCATACAATAATAGTAGGGGACTTTAACACTCCCCTCACGGAAATGGACAGATCATCCAAGCAAAAGATCAACAAGGAAATAAAGGCCTTAAATGACACACTGGACCAGATGGACATCACAGATATATTCAGAACATTTCATCCCAAAGCAACAGAATACACATTCTTCTCTAGTGCACATGGAACATTCTCCAGAATAGATCACATCCTTGGTTCTAAATCAGGTCTTAACTGTTATCAAAAAATTGGGATCATTCCCTGCATATTTTCAGACCACAATGCTCTGAAGCTAGAACTCAATCGCAAGAGGAAATTTGGAAAGAACCCAAATACATGGCGACTAAACAGCATCCTTCTAAAGAATGAATGGGTCAACCAGGAAATTAAAGAAGAATTGAAAAAATTCATGGAAACCAATGATAATG
The DNA here is from genome assembly GCF_010015895.1 of Lontra canadensis. Taxonomy (NCBI): domain Eukaryota; kingdom Metazoa; phylum Chordata; class Mammalia; order Carnivora; family Mustelidae; genus Lontra; species Lontra canadensis. Next base: position 2,002 of record NW_022634530.1, read on the forward strand.
AAAATACAACAGTTCAAAATCTGTGGGACACAACAAAGGCAGTCCTGAGAGGAAAATATATAGCGGTACAAGCCTTTCTCAAGAAACAAGAAAGGTCTCAGGTACACAACCTAACCCTACACCTAAAGGAGCTGGAGAAAGAACAAGAAAGAAACCCTAAACCCAGCAGGAGAAGAGAAATCATAAAGATCAGAGCAGAAATCAATGAAATAGAAACCAAAAAAACAATAGAACAAATCAACGAAACTAGGAGCTGGTTCTTTGAAAGAATTAATAAGATTGATAAGCCCCTGGCCAGACTTATCAAAAAGAAAAGAGAAAGGACCCAAATCAATAAAATCATGAATGAAAGAGGAGAGATCACAACTAACACCAAAGAAATACAGACAATTATAAGAACATATTATGAGCAACTCTATGCCAACAAATTTGACAATCTGGAAGAAATGGATGCATTCCTAGAGACATATAAACTACCACAACTGAACCAGGAAGAAATAGAAAGCCTGAACAGACCCATAACCAGTAAGGAGATTGAAACAGTCATCAAAAATCTCCAAACAAACAAAAGCCCAGGGCCAGACGGCTTCCCGGGGGAATTCTACCAAACATTTAAAGAAGAACTAATTCCTATTCTCCTGAGACTGTTCCAAAAAATAGAAATGGAAGGAAAACTTCCAAACTCATTTTATGAGGCCAGCCTCACCTTGATCCCAAAACCAGACAAGGATCCCATCAAAAAAGAGAACTACAGACCAATATCCTTGATGAACACAGATGCAAAAATTCTCACCAAAATACTAGCCAATAGGATTCAACAGTACATTAAAAGGATTATTCACCACGACCAAGTGGGATTTATTCCAGGGCTGCAAGGTTGGTTCAACATCCGCAAATCAATCAATGTGATACAACACATTAATAAAAGAAAAAACAGGAACCATATGATACTCTCCATAGATGCTGAAAAAGCATTTGACAAAGTACAGCATCCCTTCCTGATCAAAACTCTTCAAAGTGTAGGGATAGAGGGCACATACCTCAATATTATCAAAGCCATCTATGAAAAACCCATCGCAAATATCATTCTCAATGGAGAAAAACTGAAAGCTTTTCCGCTAAGGTCAGGAACACGGCAGGGATGTCCGTTATCACCACTGCTATTCAACATAGTACTAGAAGTCCTAGCCTCAGCAATCAGACAGCAAAAAGAAATTAAAGGCATCCAAATCGGCAAAGAAGAAGTCAAACTATCACTCTTTGCAGATGATATGATACTATATGTGGAAAACCCAAAAGACTCCACTCCAAAACTGCTAGAACTTGTACAGGAATTCAGTAATGTGTCAGGATATAAAATCAATGCACAGAAATCAGTCGCATTTCTCTACACCAACAATAAGACAGAAGAAAGAGAAATTAAGGAGTCCATCCCATTTACAATTGCACCCAAAACTATAAGATACCTAGGAATAAACCTAACCAAAGAG
>NW_022634531.1:0-3489 GCF_010015895.1 Lontra canadensis
AAACAAATATTTATTGTGTGTTTTCAGGTTCGTGGTTGGTGATTATGTGGCATGATTACAATCGATGACTGCTACATATAGTACAAAATTGGTGTTTAAAGCATGCAGCAATTTATGAGATTTTTCCAGTTTCAGTTTTGGTAGTTTATTCATCTCCATGAATGCATTCATTTCTTCTAGATCGCCTAATTTGTTGGCATACAGTTGCTCATAATATGTTTTTATAACTGTTTGTATTTCTTTGGTTGTGATCTCTCCGCTTTCATTCATGATTTTATTTATTTGGATCCATTCTCTTTTCTTTTTTGGTAAGTCTGGCTGGGGGTTTATCAGTCTTATTAATTCTTTCAAAGGACCCGCTCCTTGTTCCATTGATCTGTTCTACTGCTCTTTTGGTTTCTATTTCGTTGATTTCTGCTCTAATCTTTATTATTTCTCTCCTCCTGCTGGGTTTAGGTTTTATTTGCTGTTCTTTCTCCAACTCTTTTAGATGTAAGGTTAGGTTGTGTATTTGAGACCTTTCTTATTTCTTGAGAAAGGCTTATGCTGCTATATACTTCCCTCTTAGGACCACATTTCCTGCATTCCAAAGATTTTAAACAGTTGTGTTTTCATTTTCATTTGTTTCCATGAATTTTTTAAATTATTTAATTTACTGACCATTCATTCTTTAGTAGGAGGCTCCTTAGCCTCCATGTATTTGAGTTCTTTCCAACTTTCCTCTAGTGACTGAGCTCCAGTTTCAAAGCATTGTGGTTCAAAAATATGCAGGGAATGATTCCAATCTTTGGTACCGGTTGAGACCTGATTCGTGACCCAGGATGTGATCTGTTCTTCAGAATGTTCCTTTGTTCCTTTGTTTCTTGCTATTTTCCTTTGTCATTTGATAATTTTATGTAGTGATATGCTTTGATTCATTTATACTTTACATTTTGTGTATCTGTTTTTTTAGAAGCATTGGGATTTCTTTTTGTCTTTATTAATTTTTAAGATTTTATTTAGTTATTTGATAGAGAGAGCCAGAGAGCACAAGCAGGGCGAATGGCAGAGGGAGAGGGAGAAGCAGGCTCCCCACTGAGCAGAAAGCCCAATGGGGGCTCAACCCCAGGTCCCTGGGATCATGACTTGAGCTGAAGGCAGATGCTTAACTGACTGAGCCTCCCAGGTGTCCCTGTTGTGTTTTCAATGTTATTTATTTGACAGAGATAGTGACAGAACAGCGAGGGAGAGCATGAGTGGGAGCATGAGTGGGAAGGAGAGGGAGCTGCAGGCTCCTGCTGAATAGGGAGCCCAACATGGGTCTCAATACCAGGACCCTGGGATCATGACCTGAGCTGAAGACAGATGCTTAACTGACTGAGCCACCCAGGTTGCCCCTGTTTATCTATTTTTTTTTAAATTGTTTTTATCAAGAAGCTTACCTAAAACATCTTATAGTTTCAACAGTCTACTTTAAGCTGAGCACAACTTGACTTTGCACAGAAAAACTCTATACTTTTACTTTTCCCCATGCATTTTGTGATTGATATTATCATTTACATCTTTTTATATGGACTACCTAAGTTATTATCATTATAATTCTTTCTTTTTTTTTAAAAGATTTTATTTATTTACTTGACAGAGAGAGATCACAAGTAGGCAGAGAGGCAGGCAGAGAGAGAGGGGGAAGCAGGCTCCCTGCTGAGCAGAGAGCCCGATGCAGGGCTCAATCCCAGGACCCTGAGATCATGACCCGAGCTGAAGGCAGAGGCTTAACCCACTGAGCCACCCAGTCGCCCCCATTATAATTATTTCTTAATGCTTTTGTCTTTTAACTTTTATACAAGAATTGAAAGTGATTTATACACCACCATAGCAGTATTAGAGTACTCTGTATTTAACTAATATACTTACCTTTACCAGTGAATGGTATATTCATATGTTTTCATACTGCTAATTTGTGTCTTTTTTCATTTTAGCTTGAAGAACTGTCCCTGGCATTTCTTGTAAGGCAGGTCTAGTGGTGACGTAAGGCTTATCTTGGAAGGCCTTATCTTCCTTCACTTCTGAAGGACAGCTTTGTCAGGTATAGTAGTCTTGATTGGCAGTTTTTTCCTTTCAGCACTTTTGACTCTGTCATCCCATTTACTTCTGGCCTGCAAAGCTTCTGCAGAGAAATCTGGGGTTATGTAGTTTGTGGCAAGTCTCTTTTTCTTTGGCTTTGGAGAATATGATTATTTTGTGTCTTGGTGTAGGTCTTTTAAAATTCAACCTATTTGGAATTCTTTGAGCTTCGTGAGTCTGGATGTTTATTTGCTTCCCTAGAATTGGGAAAATTTCAGCCATTTTTCCTTAAAATGGTTTTCTGCTTCTCTTCTTTCTCTCTCTTCCCTTCCCTTCCTTCCCATTATGTGTATATTTGTTCATTTTTGAAGTCCTATAAGCCCTTTAGGCTGTCTTCATTCTTTTTCATTCTTTTTATTCCTCTGACTGTATCATTTTGAATGACTTTGTCTTCAGGTTTACTCATTTTTTTCTTCTGTTTGATCAAGTCTGCTTTTGAACCCCACTTATGTATTTTTCAGTTCAGTTATTGTATTCTTCACATCCAGTGTTTGGATTTTGATTGTTTATTTCTGTCTTTGTTGATATTGTTTGTTGTATCATTTTCCTGATTTCACTGAGCTGTCTATCCATGTTCTCTTCTCACTGAAAAATTTTTAAAAGTTATATATATATATATCTTATATATTATAAAATATATAAAATATAATAAAATATAATAAAATATATATAAAAATCTTATATATATTTGCAAATATATATATATATATAATCTTGTATCTATAAGATTTTATTCATTTATTTCACAAAGAGAAGAGAGAGAGAGAGAGAGAGAGAGCACAATCAGGTAGAGCTTCAGGCAGAGAAAGAGGGAGAAGCAGGTTCCCCGCTGAGCAGAGAGACTGATGCAGGGCTCAATCCCAGGACCATGGGATCATGACCTGAGCCAAAGGCAGACACTTAACTGACTGAGCCACCCAGGCACCCCTAAGATTTTATATTTTTATTTTTTCAAGTACTCTCTACCCTCAAGGTGGGGCTTGAACTCATGACCCAGAGATCAAGAGTCCCACACTCCTACACATGAGTCAGCCAGCACCCCTATCTCACTGAGCTTTTGAAAGATGATTGTTTTGAATTATACTTCTATTTTTTTTTGTAAATATTTTATTTATTTGATAGCAATCACAAGTAGGCAGAGAGTCAGGCAGAGAGGAGCAGGGGAAGCAGGCTCCCCGCCTGCAGAGAGAGCCCAATATGAGGCTCGATCCCAGGACCCCAAGACCATGACCTGAGCTGAAGGCAGAGGCTTAACCCACTGAGCCACCCAGGTGCCACTATACTTCTCCTATTACCATAAGGAAGTAGTCCGCTAGTCTCAGGAGGATAAGAGACATGAAGGTAAGGGCCTCCCACCCCAACTATAACTAGCTTACATTAGCTGAC
>NW_022634532.1:0-3489 GCF_010015895.1 Lontra canadensis
AAACAAATATTTATTGTGTGTTTTCAGGTTCGTGGTTGGTGATTATGTGGCATGATTACAATCGATGACTGCTACATATAGTACAAAATTGGTGTTTAAAGCATGCAGCAATTTATGAGATTTTTCCAGTTTCAGTTTTGGTAGTTTATTCATCTCCATGAATGCATTCATTTCTTCTAGATCGCCTAATTTGTTGGCATACAGTTGCTCATAATATGTTTTTATAACTGTTTGTATTTCTTTGGTTGTGATCTCTCCGCTTTCATTCATGATTTTATTTATTTGGATCCATTCTCTTTTCTTTTTTGGTAAGTCTGGCTGGGGGTTTATCAGTCTTATTAATTCTTTCAAAGGACCCGCTCCTTGTTCCATTGATCTGTTCTACTGCTCTTTTGGTTTCTATTTCGTTGATTTCTGCTCTAATCTTTATTATTTCTCTCCTCCTGCTGGGTTTAGGTTTTATTTGCTGTTCTTTCTCCAACTCTTTTAGATGTAAGGTTAGGTTGTGTATTTGAGACCTTTCTTATTTCTTGAGAAAGGCTTATGCTGCTATATACTTCCCTCTTAGGACCACATTTCCTGCATTCCAAAGATTTTAAACAGTTGTGTTTTCATTTTCATTTGTTTCCATGAATTTTTTAAATTATTTAATTTACTGACCATTCATTCTTTAGTAGGAGGCTCCTTAGCCTCCATGTATTTGAGTTCTTTCCAACTTTCCTCTAGTGACTGAGCTCCAGTTTCAAAGCATTGTGGTTCAAAAATATGCAGGGAATGATTCCAATCTTTGGTACCGGTTGAGACCTGATTCGTGACCCAGGATGTGATCTGTTCTTCAGAATGTTCCTTTGTTCCTTTGTTTCTTGCTATTTTCCTTTGTCATTTGATAATTTTATGTAGTGATATGCTTTGATTCATTTATACTTTACATTTTGTGTATCTGTTTTTTTAGAAGCATTGGGATTTCTTTTTGTCTTTATTAATTTTTAAGATTTTATTTAGTTATTTGATAGAGAGAGCCAGAGAGCACAAGCAGGGCGAATGGCAGAGGGAGAGGGAGAAGCAGGCTCCCCACTGAGCAGAAAGCCCAATGGGGGCTCAACCCCAGGTCCCTGGGATCATGACTTGAGCTGAAGGCAGATGCTTAACTGACTGAGCCTCCCAGGTGTCCCTGTTGTGTTTTCAATGTTATTTATTTGACAGAGATAGTGACAGAACAGCGAGGGAGAGCATGAGTGGGAGCATGAGTGGGAAGGAGAGGGAGCTGCAGGCTCCTGCTGAATAGGGAGCCCAACATGGGTCTCAATACCAGGACCCTGGGATCATGACCTGAGCTGAAGACAGATGCTTAACTGACTGAGCCACCCAGGTTGCCCCTGTTTATCTATTTTTTTTTAAATTGTTTTTATCAAGAAGCTTACCTAAAACATCTTATAGTTTCAACAGTCTACTTTAAGCTGAGCACAACTTGACTTTGCACAGAAAAACTCTATACTTTTACTTTTCCCCATGCATTTTGTGATTGATATTATCATTTACATCTTTTTATATGGACTACCTAAGTTATTATCATTATAATTCTTTCTTTTTTTTTAAAAGATTTTATTTATTTACTTGACAGAGAGAGATCACAAGTAGGCAGAGAGGCAGGCAGAGAGAGAGGGGGAAGCAGGCTCCCTGCTGAGCAGAGAGCCCGATGCAGGGCTCAATCCCAGGACCCTGAGATCATGACCCGAGCTGAAGGCAGAGGCTTAACCCACTGAGCCACCCAGTCGCCCCCATTATAATTATTTCTTAATGCTTTTGTCTTTTAACTTTTATACAAGAATTGAAAGTGATTTATACACCACCATAGCAGTATTAGAGTACTCTGTATTTAACTAATATACTTACCTTTACCAGTGAATGGTATATTCATATGTTTTCATACTGCTAATTTGTGTCTTTTTTCATTTTAGCTTGAAGAACTGTCCCTGGCATTTCTTGTAAGGCAGGTCTAGTGGTGACGTAAGGCTTATCTTGGAAGGCCTTATCTTCCTTCACTTCTGAAGGACAGCTTTGTCAGGTATAGTAGTCTTGATTGGCAGTTTTTTCCTTTCAGCACTTTTGACTCTGTCATCCCATTTACTTCTGGCCTGCAAAGCTTCTGCAGAGAAATCTGGGGTTATGTAGTTTGTGGCAAGTCTCTTTTTCTTTGGCTTTGGAGAATATGATTATTTTGTGTCTTGGTGTAGGTCTTTTAAAATTCAACCTATTTGGAATTCTTTGAGCTTCGTGAGTCTGGATGTTTATTTGCTTCCCTAGAATTGGGAAAATTTCAGCCATTTTTCCTTAAAATGGTTTTCTGCTTCTCTTCTTTCTCTCTCTTCCCTTCCCTTCCTTCCCATTATGTGTATATTTGTTCATTTTTGAAGTCCTATAAGCCCTTTAGGCTGTCTTCATTCTTTTTCATTCTTTTTATTCCTCTGACTGTATCATTTTGAATGACTTTGTCTTCAGGTTTACTCATTTTTTTCTTCTGTTTGATCAAGTCTGCTTTTGAACCCCACTTATGTATTTTTCAGTTCAGTTATTGTATTCTTCACATCCAGTGTTTGGATTTTGATTGTTTATTTCTGTCTTTGTTGATATTGTTTGTTGTATCATTTTCCTGATTTCACTGAGCTGTCTATCCATGTTCTCTTCTCACTGAAAAATTTTTAAAAGTTATATATATATATATCTTATATATTATAAAATATATAAAATATAATAAAATATAATAAAATATATATAAAAATCTTATATATATTTGCAAATATATATATATATATAATCTTGTATCTATAAGATTTTATTCATTTATTTCACAAAGAGAAGAGAGAGAGAGAGAGAGAGAGAGCACAATCAGGTAGAGCTTCAGGCAGAGAAAGAGGGAGAAGCAGGTTCCCCGCTGAGCAGAGAGACTGATGCAGGGCTCAATCCCAGGACCATGGGATCATGACCTGAGCCAAAGGCAGACACTTAACTGACTGAGCCACCCAGGCACCCCTAAGATTTTATATTTTTATTTTTTCAAGTACTCTCTACCCTCAAGGTGGGGCTTGAACTCATGACCCAGAGATCAAGAGTCCCACACTCCTACACATGAGTCAGCCAGCACCCCTATCTCACTGAGCTTTTGAAAGATGATTGTTTTGAATTATACTTCTATTTTTTTTTGTAAATATTTTATTTATTTGATAGCAATCACAAGTAGGCAGAGAGTCAGGCAGAGAGGAGCAGGGGAAGCAGGCTCCCCGCCTGCAGAGAGAGCCCAATATGAGGCTCGATCCCAGGACCCCAAGACCATGACCTGAGCTGAAGGCAGAGGCTTAACCCACTGAGCCACCCAGGTGCCACTATACTTCTCCTATTACCATAAGGAAGTAGTCCGCTAGTCTCAGGAGGATAAGAGACATGAAGGTAAGGGCCTCCCACCCCAACTATAACTAGCTTACATTAGCTGAC
>NW_022634533.1:0-3487 GCF_010015895.1 Lontra canadensis
CGGTAACGCGCTGCTCTCCAAGAACATCGCGGTGGCCTCTGGCGCTGCAGCGGTCCCTGGGCCGCCGCCTTCCTCGGAGGAGCGCTCGCCCAGGCCACCCCCGGATCTGTGATCCCCAAGGGGACTTGAAAGTTCCATCTCCAGTAGCGCAGATAAGGATTCTTCCCAGGAGAGGAGGACCCGAGAGAGAACCGGGTGGCACCCCTCAGTCCTGCCATCCTTGCAGGGAAACGGGAGCGGCGAGGGGCACGCGGTGAGGGAAAGGTGCTCCTGGGGAGGACCGGCGTGCAGCATTTTGCAGGAGTGTGGGAGCTCTGTAGTGACACTGCTCCTGAGGTTGGGGGAGGGAGAAGAAGAAGAAGGGCCTTTCTGAGCTCACAGGGCCTGGCAGATCCTCTCCCCGGGGCCATGCTGAGTTGGGGCCCTACCCAGACAGGTGTCTATGAAGCAGAGTGCACACTCTTAGCACCTGACTGGGTAGGCTCCCGAGCAGTAAAATCCTGTTCATGGTGGTGTTGACGTCAGTGGTGAGGGAGGAAGATGCCGCCGTCTTCGAGGCTCTGGGCTGGAAGCCAGGCGAGTCTGGGCAGCCCCCTGGGCCCTATCCCCGTCGACACTGAGACGACGTTTTCTGAGTATAACTGACACACGGAGTCCCCTTAGGTTTAGGAATAGGAGTCCGTTATCGGACGAGTTTCTCATTCCGGGATGCCGAGCACACGTGTGGCTGCCGTGCTGTGGCCCCGTATGTGCTATTCCATGTTGTTCGGGTGACTTCAGTGTCGCAGTGTTAGCGGTGAACACCAAGAAGTTTGTCAAAGAGTAAGAAAAGGGGAAGAAGGTGGTTCTGTGGGTCCTCGTAGTCCTCCAGCCAAATAGAGCCGAGCGCATGAGGGCGTCCCCTCTGAGGGAGAGCTGCAGGAGGGCCTTATAGGCGTTGGAACCGTATGGAGTGGTGGGACAGTCTGGGCTACAGCTCTGTTGATTTCGTGGGGGAGAGACCAGAAAGCTCCGTCTCAGCGGCCCGGATCGTGGGGATGGTTCTCTTCGCGGACCGAGGCTGTGTGCCGTGCCTTGCCTGGACGGGGGGGTCATCGCTTAGACTCACTTCTTGTGACTGCCAGCCCAGGTAGAGCAAGGCTCACCAGGACCAACGTACGGTTTTCTGCGTTCCGGGCGGGGGGCGGGAGAGCCAGCTGCCCACCTGGAAGACGGGCTTCTCTGAGAGTCATCTCGGTCCTGGTCTCCAGGATCCCGCAGATGATTTCTGTGTCCCGTTGCTGACACGGTGACTCTGTTTCTGTTGCGGAGGAGGACGGCGACGACTTGGTGTTGGAAGATGGGGTACGGGGCCCAGCCCGTTGTCGGCAGATCGTCCTCGTCGTCCGGGTCGATGGGAGCAAACGAGGGGATCCCCAGGGCCAGGGGCACGGAGGTGGGAGGGATGGGGGCCAGACCTGTTGACAGTGTTCTGGGGAGTCCTTGCCGACGGTGAGCAGGACGTGGTGCGGAGACCCGAGAGCTCCTGGGGTGTGAGGACTGAGAAGCGCGGGGGCTGCGGGCCTGGAGCGAGCTGTGCGCGGTGCTCTATCCAGGGAGGTGCTGATGACGTCCACTAAGAGTGATTAGTCCCGTCCTGGACAGAGCACTGCCCACTACGAACGGCGTGTGCCGTCGCGTGGGACGCGGGGATCGGCACGGAGGGTCGCTTGCCCTTGGGCGGGCTGCCTTGACGTGAGGCAGCCGTGGCAGACTCCGGGCTGTGTTTTGAGCCATCCTCAAGATTGTCCCCGGATCTCCTCTTCCCCGTGTAAACGCTTAGGAGCGAGGGCAGATGAGGGTTCTCCGTGGAAGGGGGGGCCACCGAAGCCGCCTCCTTCTTCGCGGGTTTACGTGCGTAGCTGGTCGAGGTAGAGGATGTGCCGGGATCCCCGCAGACGGGAGGGTGCGAGCTGGAGGACAGTGGGTCTCCAGCGTTTTTGCTGAGTGAGAAACACAGGGCACAGGCCTCAGGATGTGCTGGAGTGGCGGGGAATCCATGCTGGAGGCGCGGGGGGGTCGCGGCAGGATCCCCGCGCGGCTTGGGGTGAGCCGTCCCCTGCCAGGAAAGGGCCGGTGCCACGGACGCAGCGGGACCGTGTCCGTCCGGGTGAAGAGTGGTCCTCCAGAGCCATGTTTCTGGCGACCTTCCGGCTGCTGAGGGGGGCGGAGGCCTCGGGGTTCCAGAGCTGTCTGCCCGACAGGCCCGCGTGTTCGAGCAGTTCCGTTTCCTACGCATCCCCCAGAGGATTTGGTCACGGCTGCCGAACAGCTGCGCACCCGTCCGGCCTAGAGAAGACGCAGATCCCTTTCCGTGGAAGAAGAGGATCCAGAAACGAGCCGGTTCGCCGTGGATCGTCGCCGTCCTCTGGGGGAGGGCACAGCAGGAGACGGACTGTCCCCGAAGGAGGTTTTCCAAGGGGGAAGGTGGTAAAGCCCCTTCGTCTCAGGGCACGGGAAAACACACGGTGTGCTCCTCGCGAGGAGGCGGGCAGACTGCCGGCAGCTGCCTTTCGGCACATGAGGGGACTGGGCGGGTCCCCTGCCTTGATCCACGCCGAGTGCAGTGTCCCCGCAGTCATGTGCCGATCGCTTCGCCGGCTTGATCCTGGGACGTGTGTCCGGGGGAGTCCCCTTCCGACACAGCTGTGTGTGCGGTGTCTTTCCGACCCCCGACGGGGTGAGAGCTGCAGGGCTTTGACCGGTTGCCTTGAACACAGGAGGGCCCCGGCCCCGACTCGTGTGTGGTGTCTGGTGCGCTCGCGGTGATTTCAGTTGCGTGTCGCTAAGAGTGTGAACACGATGCGATCGGAGGTGGTGAGGTTACTTGGAAAGGAAGAAGGGGCGGGAGGAGCGGCGTGTTTCTCGGCGGGGTCTGTGGCAGCCGGACGTGATGCTGATGAGCTGCCAGTGAGGTCTGCCGTGAGCAAGTCCCCACGTCCGCGCGGTCTGTGGTCGTGTGTCGGCGGCGTGCGGCGCCACCGAGAGTCGCAGGGAGGGAGGTGGCGGGGAGGGGGGAGGCAGCGGGCGAGACCAGAGCCCACTGTGGGTGGTGCCCACCCAGAACGGGGCTGGTCACGGAGACCCAAGTGCCACAGCTCCCTTCTGAGTGCAGCAACGCCCAGCACGCACTGCCTCTCCCGTGTCCTCGCTGGTGGACGGGGTGGGGTGGGAGTCCCTGAGCTGCCTGTGTCGAACCCCAGCGGGTGCCGGTGGTTTGGGTGTCACGTGTCCTCAGAGAGCGTTCACTGCTCTGGTCCTGACGGCGTGATTTCCCTCAGATGCAAAGAACCAGGATCCCTCCTGATAGAAGAACAGAACGCGGGAAGCAGCTCGTGTTCCCTGGGGCCTCCTCATCTTCCAGGTACCTGGCGGGGTCCGGAAGGGTGCTCCACATTGGAAGGCGGTAGTTGGCGATTAATCGTCGTACGGGAGCCTGTCGGGGCCA
>NW_022634534.1:0-3477 GCF_010015895.1 Lontra canadensis
ATGCTATGGATAGATGAATATAGCTTTCAAGTAAAATATGAGAAGTTGATGTTTCTCATGTATATTTTGAACTAATAATTCTCACATATAAATTGTACTTTCTCTGTATGGTGAAATTTTCTGAGGATAGCAAATATTCTTTGGGCTTTAGGGCTGTTTTTTAAAAAAATGTTTTATATTTAAAATTGACTTAATTATAAGGAATTTAATGAGTTAGATTATCAGAAAATTTGAAAGTTTAGTTGATAACCTCAATAGATTCTTAATTTTAAACATTCACATTTCTATAGTTGAGTATTTGGTTCAGATTCAACTTTAATGGCATCAGAAAAATATACGCCAACCTAAATGAGAGGTCCAGGAAGTCAGCCAGGATATTTGAATAAAATCTTAAAAAAGAAAAAGTCTGCTAACTAGATTTAAAGAGAAAATTATAGCTTTACTATATTGTATTATATATTCTTTCTACAAACCATTTCTTTTCCAGCTTGTCAGTATTAAAGTTCCAATTATTCTGTGATATTCTAGAATTTTCTTTTCTAGAATTTAATTTTTGCCAAGTGAGATCTGTAGTAATTTTGTAGTAAGTAAAGACAGAACTAAGCAATCAGTAAAAAAGACAAAAAACAAACAAACAAAATTACTATGGAATGGAATTGGAGTGATTTTTAAATTTATTTCAAAACCAACTTACATGTGAAAAACTTTTTAACAGTGCAATTTTTGTCTCAGGTCAATTTAAAAAATAACCTCTTTTATACTAGGCCTTATGATTTAGTCTCTTCAATAATTGTTTTAAAAGCATAAGATTCAGGTATTTTGATTCTTTTTTTTTTTTTAAGATTTTATTTATTTATTTGACAGAGAGAAACATAGCGAGAGAGGGAAGAGAAGCAGGGGGAGTGGGAGAGGGAGAAGCAGGCTTCCCGCTGATCAGGGAACCCGATGCGACATGGGGCAGATGCTTAACGACTGAGCCACCCAGGCACCCCTGATTCCTTTTTTAAAGACTTATTTATTTATTTGAGAGAGGGAAAGAGAGAATCTTAAGCAGACTCCCCACTGAGCACAGAGCCTGATTCCAGGATCAATGGAGACCATCCCTGAGGAAATGAAGAGTCAGATGCCTATGCGACAGAGCCACCCAGGCACCCCCAGATATATTTTTTTAAGATTTTATTTATCCATCTGAGAGCGAGAGAAAGCGAGAGAGGTTGAGAGCATGAGCGGGGTGAGGAGCAGAGAGAGAAGCAGACTCCCAGCTGAGCAGGGAGCCCCATGTGGGGCTTGATCCTGGGACTCCAGAATCGTGACCTGAGCCGAAGGCAGACACTTAGCCAACTGAGCCACACAGGTGCCCCAGTTTTGATTCTTAATATTCCAGGGCATATTCATTAAGCATGTATTGCATGCCAATCACTGTTCTAGGCTGGGAGGAGGAATTAAAAATCTCCTGTTTCATGGAGCTCCCTTTCTAAAACAGTAGATACCAGATAAACGAGTGAAATGTTTGGTATATTAGCTAGCTTAAATGGCAATGAGAATGAGGGAAGCAGATGGAGACTAAAAATCTGTGTATGTTTTTACATTTTATATAGGTTGGAAAGGCAGAAAGTCCCTCCTTTCTGCAAGGCTCTAAGAATATTTAAAAATAACTTTTTTATTTTTATTTTTTTACACTCTGAACTCAGGCATTACCTAAGAGGAAAGTGCTACTCAGGTCTCTTGTTCAGCAATTTAGTATAAGTATAATTTAATGATGAAATTAAACCCAGATATACATTGCTAATAAATTTAATGGAACAGATTAGCAATAGCTTAGTGAGTGTAAGACTTAAGGCTTTAACTAGTTAATTCTTCAGCTGTCATTTCTCAGTACACTGACTTTAATAGAGTAGGCACATGTTTTTTTGGAGGTTCAGCAAACTAACAATCTATCTACCTCACCCTGTCACTGTTACATGTTTATGCCATTGAGAAGCTTATTTTGTAGAGTGTTTGTCAATATGGTTTCACATCCCGGCAGCTTTGTGTCTAGTGGGAATTGGAGCCAGGGTTAGAATCCATCACTGGTGGGAACCAGCCAGCTGAGCAGTGCACCACCTCGGGGAAGCTTCTGCTGGAAATGAAGTGTCCTTCAGCCATGAGTGGACTGAAGCATTAAACAACGAGGGTGGGGGTGACAGTTTAGGGATCCTGAGGGTGTAGCAGGATCTCAAGCCAGTTTTATAACTGTTACCTTAGATAATCTCAGATGAGTTAAAAGCTAAGGTATGGAATTCTTTCTTCCGTTTTATCCATTAAGGTCTTCCCCTGAGAGGAAAAAGGAAGGATAATGAGTGTACCTTGCAATCCCTCCCCATTCCTTGTTCTGATAGTATTAGCTCCCTTATGGCCCTATAGAAGTGACTCCCTGGAGAAGTGTGGACAGCTGGAGGCAGCCCCTCTGTGGCCTATAAAGTGTCATTGGGAGCCACAGCCAGAGACTGTGGGGGAGGGGAAGGGTCACTTCAGGACTGTGGAAAACACTCCCTTTCCCCTCAGCATCCTGAGGCCTTGTTTCTTGCGTTATTGTTAATAGAGTCTGGGAGCTTGGATTCTGGTGCTGAAATTTTTTTCTGGGTTAGTTCTATAAATGATATTTTTTAAGCAACCTTTTGTGGAATTTCATTCTTTAGTCCACTGAATTTGTAGCACAAAAGAATGGAAAGAGATTTATTGCTATCGTCATTACCAACTTCAGAATAGAAATTGGTGAGTAATTATACTTACATTAGACTTTTAAAAAGTATAACTGAGGGAAAGGGATTCAGCTGGCTGTATTTTTTGATAAGGTTCTGTGCTTTCCTCTTCCGTTTCTCTTTAGAGACCATTCTATGGCTAATACATCATAAACATGAAAAGGAAGTGCAAACACAATTACCACAGAAAGTCGAAATCTCTTCCATTTACTTCTTTATGCTGTTTGTGACTTGTCTGCCTGATTGTTTCAAAGTAAGAAAAAGCTTGGGATTCTTATCTATCATTATCAGTGGCACTGGTTTTGAGTGTGTGGTGTGGTTCTGACAAAACTGGGACAAAATCAACCTTCATGCTAGCAGCATTGTACCAAACTAATCACAAGAATGTGTACAGAATATACGCAGTGAGCTTTAAAGGCAAGTACATTTGTCTAATGAGATAATGCAAGATACAATGCAAGGAGGGAGATCAGATACAGAATGAACATTCCGTTAACTCTGTAACAGAATGTTCAGTGCCATCGGTAGCTCTTCCGTGGGGGCTTTGAGATTTTCTGCTCCACTCTGCTCAGTTTCTTAGTCTCATCCAGTCCTGAAGCCCCCAGAGGAAGAGCTGAGGGCTGATGGGGCTCCTTAATCAAGAATACAGTGAATGTGGGTGAGGTGATCCCTGGGAAACAAGGCTGGATTTAGAATTTGGTCTAAGATAACATCTGGACATTTCAGAGGTCCCAAA
>NW_022634535.1:0-3474 GCF_010015895.1 Lontra canadensis
ATGTGCTTGACACTGAGCTAGCTTCTGAGGAACCAATGATAAGTCAATAATGATTTCATGAGTTGATGACCCAGTAGAGGACACTGATACATATAAAAATATTTACATCACAGTGTGTTCCATATAAATTTATTTTCAAGGTTCAGAAGTAGATGGAGTATCAGATCTTTCTGAGTTTGTATTGGGTAACATGGAAAGGCTTTACTAAGAGACTGATGTCTTAGAGGAGGGTTCTAAAGAAATAGATAGAAATTCTTCAAGTAGAGAAGAAGAACTCTTAAGATAGTGGGAACAGCAGGGGTGCTTGAGTGGCTCAATTGGTTAAGCATCTGCCTTGGGCTCAGGCCATGATCTCAGGGTCCTGGGATCAGGTCCTGCATTGGGCTCCCTGCTCAACTGAAAGCCTGCTTCTCCCCTTCTCTCTGCCCCTCCTCCCTGCATTCATGTATATGTTCTTTCTGTCAAATAAATAAATAAAATCTTTAAAAAAAAATAGGGAGAACAACAGGAACAGGAATAAAGGCATGATGACACACATTCCCAAAGCAGGACAGGTACACTGATGTACTACTTTACACATATTAACTCAATCCTCGTAACAATCCTATGACTTAGGCACTAACATAATCCCCATCTTACAGTTGTGAAAGTTGAAGGAAATAAAATTTGGATGTAGAGCCCACATCCCTAATAACTACAATAACATTTAAGGGGCTATCAAAGAGTGAATAACACAACAAAAAACTACCTATATTTCTGAAGCATAAAATCCAAGGGGTCTGGCAGAAGGGAAAGGACAGGGAAAGACTGCTGCTAGAAATCTGTTGGGGGCTGGGGGCATCTCGGAAGGACCCTGAGGCCAGCTTCACTGCTTGAAACTCCTGTGGCATTCTAGGTCCATGAACATGGTCAGCTCTGTGCATAAATGTTCACGATCACGGAGGGTGGGGGCTCACCTGAGTCCAGAATGGTGGCAGGCACCTCAATGAGGAAGGTAGTACAATAACTCAGGTATAAGAATTTAAATGAGGTGACAGCGAAGATGGAGAGGTGGAAGGTATTGCAAAGCGCGTGCACATTCGAGCATCACTGCACCAGCATGCCTGGGTGATGAAGGGGGGCATACGCATCCACATATCTGTGCAACTGAGTCAGTTAAAGGAAGCATTTAGTCTTTTTGCATGAAAGCCCTTTGGGGCCAGAGTGAAACAAAGTTTCTTTCCTCCCCCACTGATTCCTAATCATTGGTATGCAAATACCAGATTCAGGATCTGTTTTCATTAAAGTAATGTTTGTTTTTAAAGTACACAAACTTAAAATTTTAGGAATTAGCCTATCGCTTTAAAAAAACAAACTCTATGGTCTACAGAAAGTAAATGTTCTGTGGATGCCTTTCAGTATTGTCTAAAAGGTTTAGTAAAAAAAAAAAAAAAAGGGGGGGGATAAAAATGAAAACTTAATAATGTGGTTCAATTCAAATAAAGACTTGAGTACCTGCATACCAAAACTGAGGTATTCCAAGAAATACCACAGAGGAGATGCTAAAGGCCAGGCCAAAGCTGAGCTTCAGGTTCTTTGGAGAGTACGCAAGTAACCATGATATAAATCAGGAAATAATAAGCAAGTAAGAACATTCGGGGTGGGGTGTGTGTGTGTGTGTGTGCAGGGGTGGGCAGTTAAAGGAAAACTTAATCCCATCCCACTTTGAGGATTGGAAAAATTTTGTAAAGTAAGTAGCATTTTGGATTGGTGTTGAGAGGTTGTTTACCTGAAGGATATATGGCCCCAATACTGTACACCATTCTTGTACATAATTATACGAGATGCGCATATAATCATCAACTGCTACCTGGCTCTCTCCCAAACTCCCAAGTGGAATGATATATTTTTATTTTACATATATAAAATATAATAATATTATATATATATTTTCCCCCCCTGTAAAGAATGAAGATTCTATTTTTTCATATTTCTTTAGCTGTGACATTCCCCCAACCCATTGCATCTCAGGGAAAGCAGCATGAGCTTTGGAGCCATAGTAAAAATTAAAGTACGATAGCAAAGTTGTATTAAGCATCTACTATGTACTAAACACATTTAACCCTCATCTATGTGGCAGCCACTCTTACTATCCACACTTTTCAATGGGGGAACGGAGGCATGGAGACACGTAAGTCTCCAAAGTGACACAGCTGGCAAATGTTGCAGCTGGACTCACTCTAGTCAATCCTTTCTTTGTTCATTGATAAAAGAAGGGATAGATAATAAACTCCACCACCCAAGTCTGTTGTGATGACTAAGTCAGATAGTGTGTATAAAGTACCCAGCTGAGAATTGGGCACTAGCAGGCACTCATTTCCTAATGGCTATAATTGTTATTTCATCTCAATTTAGCAACTAGGTCATTTCCCACCAGTCAGATCTCCAATGAAAGCTCGCACACAGCCCTACCGCATGCCCAGGGCTTGCTGGCATCAGGGCTCCTGATTGCATCCAGCTGAGGCCATCTGGTTCACATACATCTTAAGGCTATCAAGAGTGTCATATTTTACATTCTCAGACATCTTCTAATGACACTGAAGGTCATTAGTCAAAATGCCTACAAATCACAGCATTACTGATAAGTTGGCACCCATCACAGCTTGAACATTCCCAATACACAGAGAACTCATTATCTTGGAGATATTTATTCCAAAGTTGTTTATTTCCCTATTGTCAATGAAAGTCATAAGAAAGATCATAGAACTAAATTTCTTCATAGAACTAAATCTACTCCTCGGACTTCCAGTTAGTGGTTGTTGCCTTCCCTCTAGACAATTCTTGCTTTTGACTATCTTGTCTCCTTTACTCAATGGGAGGGTTGATCAGCTTCAGGTCCGTTGTCTCTTTTGCCTGCAATATTCTTCCCAGACCGTTCACCACCCTGGTTACTTTCCATGGCCATTCACTTCTCTGTAATTATCTCTAAAAATATGGCCTCCAGAACAAAGGGAAAAGCATTGATGGAGGTGACACCTCCATCCAGTGTCACCTGTCTTTACCTACATCTTCCTGGTAAGACCACGTTTACTTTCCTAACAGTCTTCTAATACTGTTCCCTTCTTTTAGGGGCTTGTTTAAAACACAGAACATCTCTCTCCCAGTAATTATAGAATTGCAGAAATTTGGATTTATGCCTTTAAACTTTACTTTCTCACTCTCAGGCCAGCACATCTCCCTATCATAATCATTCTGTTGCCTATTTCTGTTATCAACCACATTAGTGTCTACATAATTCCAACCAGTTGCCCTCTGTGGTTCACCCAGGTTGATGAAGGAAGACGTAGAAATAAAGAAAACCATGCCCAGTGCTCAGTGGCACTCTAATGGAGGCTTCCTTCCCTCTTATCTGTAGCATCTCTACTTTGGGAATGACCACTGATTACTTATTGCTCTGAGACTATGCTGGGGTTTTACTCTCATTTGTCCTTTTTA
>NW_022634536.1:0-3473 GCF_010015895.1 Lontra canadensis
TCATCTACAGAAAGGCCTAATCCAGAGCAGCCACGTTGGGAGCGGACTTACCGGGATCTTTGTCGTCACCTTTTTGTAAGAGACAGCCCTGACCGGTCAGTTTGATTTTGATGCTTGGCATGAAATAAAGCTTTGTTTGATTTTTGCTTTAATCAGTCTCATTCTTTGATCACGGACCCAAACAGGGAGGAGTCCTGTTCTCTGCCTCAGGTATCCCTGCAAGAGAGGGATTCTAGAGCAGAGCACTGGGTACTGTCGACTGGAATACCCGACCTCTGGTTAGACCTGGGGCCCTGTGGGCATGGCTAGCCCCATCTGCGGGCTCTTGGACCAGCCACTGAGGGGTGTTACTTGAATAAGAGGCTCACGCTGAGGTTCACAATGCGTGTTTGTGCCCAAGGCGGCCCTCAAGCATGGGCGTGGCCACATGGGCCATGTAGGTTTCTCCTACACTGTAGGTTTGACAGCCTGCCCACAGCAAGCTTTCCTGCCAAGGGGAAGGAGGAGTTCTGAGTTGTGCATCAGGTCCCCCCTGTGCAGGGATTGGACATATGGTCTAGGTTCCAATGCCTAGAAAACCCAGGTTGGGAGGGGATGATGGCCTAAAGCCATGGCACGTCCCATGTGCTGGGTATGCGGCCAGCGTTCTCGGTGTCTGTCGGAAGTTCTGGGCTCAGGCTGTGTAAGGCAGAGCATTAGTGATTAGGGTAGCCTATGCAGTTGGGGTGTTGCCGAGGTCTGAGCGGGTGGATCCTCATTTGGGCTTTCTGGGCAACCGCATAGGCAATGTTTTTCTTCTGGTGGGCAGGCAGAGTGCGTCGCTGTGGCCCAAGAATTCACAATCGGGAGGGCTTGTGGGCCAGGAATGTGAGGACGGAAGTCGGAAAACACAAGCTAGGTTAGGTTTGGGGCCGAGGGCATGGCAGGCCCACTCTGCAGAGGCTGAATGGAGATCTCCTGCACCTGAAATCAGGGCGAATATCAGACATTGGCTGAGGCTGCAGTGTGTGTCCCTGATTGCCCCTTCATGAAGTGGGGGCCTCATGAGGCCAAGGAGGTTTTCCCACGCTCAGTTTGTGAGTTGCCACAAACCACAAGTTTTCCTTCTGCGGGACAGTCGAGTCCTGCTGGATGGCTCCAGATGTCCCATACAGAAAGACTGGAGAACAGGGTTCGAAGGATGGATGCCTGGGCACCATACCTTGCATTCCCATTGGCTATTAGCGACAAGACATGTTTGATCTGCTGACTCTGGGGTGAGCTCCCCAGGGTTTTGAGTTGAAATGGACTCTCCTGAGGATGGGTCATAATGTGGGTTTGTGTTCATGGAGACCTTGGCATGTGCTGGTGGCTCAGGGACCCTGCAGAATGCTCCTACCCGAAGGGTTGGACACAGCTCCAACAAGAAAGCTCCTCATGTGGTGTCGAGAGAGGTCCTGTTTGGTGCCTCAGAAAAGGCACCTACGCTGGTGTTCCAAACCAGTCCTCTGAGGAAAGACACCTGGAAACCAAAGCTAGGCCTCAGATTAGGGCCTAGTGTCCTGTCCATTTCAATCGTCTGTCTCTAGGGACACTGTCTGAGAGTCTAAGTGGACATAGATGCTCAGCTTGTGTCAGAGTGCCCCTCTTAGTCCAGGGCGGTGTCCACTGTTGGGATGGCCTCGGGGGCCTTGGAAACTTCTCCTAATGTATAGGGTTGGCCAATGGATTGGGCACAATGTCCATGGAGAGGACAGGCACAGTCCTGCAGTGTGGCTGCAGAGGCCCCAGCCTAGAGGGTGTGTGAGGCAGGCCTGTGGGGATGGAAGTCTGAAAACACAATCTCGGTTTAGGTTTGTCACCGAGGGTATGGCAGGTCGGATCTACAGACCGTGAAGGGAGCTTCTCAGGTTATGAAAGAAGGGAGAGTGGGAGGTGTTCGCTCAGGCTTTTGTGTCTGAATGTTGTGTCCAGGATAGTCGTGGAATGTAGGGGTGCCCTCATGGGCTATGGATGAGTCTCTGTCTCTGGGGATTTGGCCCAGCCCCCACGAGTTTGGGGTCATTTTATGGGTAGGGTGGAGTCGTGTTGTCTGGCTCAGGTGTCTCTCCAAGAGAGGGATTCCAGAGCAGAGCCCTAGTTACGGGCGACTGGGAAACTCGACCTCTGGTTAGTATTGGGAGCATAGGGGCATGGCAGGCTCCATATGCCGGCTCTGGGTCCAGGCTCCGAGAGGCCTTACCTGAACATGGGGCTCACGCAGAGGGTCCCAATGTGAGTTTGTGCCCAAGGTGGCACTCAAACATGGGCGTGTCCTCATGGCCCATGCAGGTTTCTCCTACCCTGAAAGTTTGACACCATGCCAACAGCAAGGTTTCCTGCTGTGGGGAAGGAGGAGTTCTGACTTGTGCATCATGTATCCTCCTGTGGGGTGATTGGAGATCAGGCCTATGTTTTGATGCCTGAATACCTTTGTTGGGAAGGGATGATGGCCTCAAGCCATGTTGGGTCCGATGTGCTGGGTGTGTGGCCAGCTTTCTCAGTGTCCGTGGGAAGGTCTAGGCTCTGTCTGTGTAAGTCAGAGCGTTAATGCTAGGGTAACTTATGTAATTGGGGTGTTGCTGAGGCCCGAGCAGGTTGGTCCTCTTTTGGGTTTTCTGTGCAACTACATAGGCAATGTTTTTCTTCTGGTGGGCAGGCAGAGTGCTTCGTTGTGTCCCCAGAATTCCCAATCGGGAGGTCTTGTGGGCCAGGAGTGTGATGACAGAATCTGAAAACACAAGCTAGGCTTAGGTTTGTGGTTGAGCGCACAGCGGGCCCACTCTGCAGAGGCTGAATCGAGATCTCATGCATCTGAAGTCAGGGCGAGTATTATACGTTCGCCGAGCCTGGAGTTTGTGTCCATGATGGTCCCTTTTTGAAAGTGGATCGTTCATTAGGCCCTAGAGGTTTTCCTATGCTGGGGGTTTTGAGGTGCTCCCAACTGCAAGCTTTCCTTTTGTGGTACTGTCAAGTCTTGTTGGATGGCTCAAGGACAGCCCATACTGAACGACTCGATAGTGAGGTTTAAGGATGTTGGCCTGGATATCCCACCTGGCATTACCTTGGCTCCTAGAGACAAGGCAGTTTCGATCTGCTGGCTCCAGGTGAACAAACAGGGAGCTGAGTTGAAATGGTCTCTCCTGAGGATGGGTCCTAATGTGGGTTTGTGTCCATGGAAACTGTTGACCCTGGCTGTGGCTCAGGGGCCCTGCAGGATTGCCCTACCTAGAGGGTTTGACACAGGTCCATAGAGCAAGCTTCCCTCGTGTGACGAGAGGTGTTCTGTTTGGTGCCTCAGGGAATCCCCATTTGCTGGTCTTCGAAACCAGGCCTCTGACGAGAGACTCCTGGAAATCAAAGCTTGGGATCAGATTAGGGCCGAGGGGCCTTTCCGTTTCAATTTTCTTATCTGGGGACATCTGTCTGCATGTCTGAATGGAGGTAGTTGCTCA
>NW_022634537.1:0-3473 GCF_010015895.1 Lontra canadensis
AAATAATTAAAAAAATAGTCTCCAATCTCAAAAGAAATGTAAATGGATCAATGGCATAAATAAATATTTTTATAGAAAAGAAAAAGAAAGTGTAGATTGCTCTAGGCAGTATAGACATTTTAACAATGTTTATTCTTCTGATACAAGAGCATGGAATGGTCTTCCATCTTTTTCTGCCATCATTAGTTTTTGATGTAGTGTTCCATGATTCATTGTTTGCATATAACACCCAGTGCTCCATGCAATATGTGCCCTCCTTTATACCCACTGCCAGACTCACCTATCACCCCACTCCCCTTCCCCTCTAAAATGGTTGAAGTATGTTTCAAAGTTTCTTTTTAATAACACATCTCTCATGTATTTGCTTCTTTTTCTTCCAACTCCCCTCCTTTCAATAGTTATCACTAGATCTACCACAAAGCCTCATCAAGATTCTCTCCTTCAAGTGTTTCTTCTGCTCCAACAAAAAACTATCTGCTCTCAAAACAAATCCAGCCACAATATTAATAGTTTAGTTGTTCCACTTTTGCCTCCAGATGAACACAACCTCATAATAAAGCATTCAAACCTGTCTGGAGTCTGGACTTTTCCAACCTCATTTTCTACCTCATTTTATTACATCCTTTCTCTCACCCAAGATCCAACAATATCTTTTTATTATCTGAAAATACCACATCATACATATACCTCCATCCCTTTAAACATATTTTTTCTTCTTTAACTCCCATTCCTACCCTTTCCACTCACTGCTCTTCTTTCTGGAAAAATATGATCCATACTTCAAAGTAAACACATGCTGTAACATTTAGACTCCTTTCCCTACCACCTCTTCACACTTTAAGCAGATTTATACCTTCCTTGTCCATATTCCTACTCATAGCAATTTTTTCATGCCCCAAAGCATTACATATCATCTTACATTATGGTTAGTTTTATATGTAGATAGATTGAGGGGGAGGAATTGAAAATTTTATTCTTTTTTATAATCTCAACTGCTATGACATAATTAGAATAAAAAAAAAGAGGGAGAGAAACACTAAAAATAATGCCTCCATCAAAATTGGCTAATGGTTCTAATAATGTGGAAATATGACCTAGACATAATAAGGATAGCCTTCAATGTGGGAAAATCAGATTGCAATTGAAATAGTAATAGGGATAACAGCTTTGTATTTATAATATCATGTATTTATAATAAAAAAGAGAGAAAGGATATAATTGGATTATTTTTAAAAAAACATGAAAATATGACGATATAACTAGGGAAGATGGATAAAAAGACTGGGAAGGGTTCTGAAGAGAGAAAAAAATAGAAGGTAGATTATAAAGGTGAAGAAGAATTAAGGAAAGAAGAAAAATGTCAAGTTTTAAAAAGGAAGGAGGACAAAGTATATAATTATATGTATATAATTTCAAAGAGAAGACAAGGAATACTTTAAGTAAGAGGTAGATTATCAGGTATGATTTTTATTACTTTCTAGACTCACTCTCCAGAAATTATGTGATGCTAAACAATTTATAGTACTATGTCTGCCGCTATCTTTCAAGTGCTCCTTAAGATTTATCACTTTCTCTGTGAGCTTTATCACTTATACACATCTAGCTGTGAATTTATTTGTCTTTTGGCTCTCCAATCCCTTTTACCCTACATAACAACCAAAAAATTGAGGAAGGTGAATTTTAAGGGACAGGAGCTATAAATATGGGACCTAACAAGACAACACTGAATGTGTATAGTTACCCCCTATAGCGGGGGAAGAAAGAAATCAAAAGTAAAATTTCCCCAGATGTACTAAAAGGAAGAGAAATGCATAGCCAAATATCAAAGAATATAGAAATTCACACAACAAAGTATTAAATCCACTTGAGGCATAGTCAGGATCAAATTTTCCACCCTGGGCAGGTGTCACAGACAGGAATCTGGATCAAGACACCAGGATAGGATGTTTATTCACTTGGAAGTCACCAAATACCTACAGTCAACCTCCTAGTTGATTATATTTTGAAACCACCTTCTCATAGCTTGGCTGTGCTCCAAAGAAAAAGTCTTTCAATTATTTTTCTCAAACAAAACCATTTGTTTTAACTAATTAAATATCCATAATATAAAAGAAAAGCCCTAACTCTTTGCCTTGTATTGTGATTAATCCTTTTTCTTGACCCATATAGAATTTATCAATCTTCCCGAAATGGATTCCCAGATATCTAATACTTTATAGGTGAAACAAATATTGGTAGCTGGGCTTCCAAATGATAGAATTATCAAGCTGAAAGGGAGCCACGTCTCCTAGGTTTCAAAATATAAACCATCATTCATGTAAATTTCCTTCTCAATCTAAAAATATTGAGGTTTGGGGGCACCTGGATGGCTCAGTCATTAACCGTCTGCTTTAGGCAGGGTGCTGGGATCAAGCTCCGCATCTTTGTTGGGGGGGGATGTTGCTGCTCAGCGGGAAGCCTGGCTCCCACTCCTATTTCCCCTGCTTGTGTTCCCTCTCTTGCTGTCTTTCCCTCTGTGTCAAACATATAAATAAAATCTTTCTAAAAAAATATTGAGGTTAGAACTTCCCTCATTTAAAATATCCTGCACTTTGTTTCTTAAAATATCATAAATCATTCTTCATACCTAAGTAAAATTCTACTGCTTCTAACTTAAGGCCATTTCTTTTACCTTTATAACTGAATGCAATATGAAGAATTTCTATGTCCCTTTAACTTTTTTGTATTCCTTATACCTTGATTTTATTCCTGTCAATGAACTTTTTACACACATAAGCTCAACCAATCAAGTCATCCCTTAGCTTTCTGAATGCTAATGGAAGTCAGTCAGTCAGAGAAAGATAAATACCATATCATTTCACTCATATGTGGAATGTAAGAAGCCAAACAAAGAAAGAAGAAAGAACAAACAAACAAAAAAACAGACTCTTACATACAGAGAACAAACTTGTGGTTGCCTGAGGAGAGGAGGAAGAAGGATTGGGTAAAGTAGGTGAAGGGGATTAAGAATATATTTATCGTGATGAACACTGAGTAATACATGGAAGGGCTGAATGATTATGTTGTACCCCTAAAGTTAGCATATTAATTATACTTGAATACTGTATATTAATTGTACTTGAGTAAAAATTGAATAAAATTAATTTAATTTTTAAAAACTCAAATCCTTTCATACTTGTTCTTACAATCTTTTCTCATTTACCTCTCCATTCCAAAAAAAAGAAAAAAAAAAGAAAAAGAAAATTTCTCAATTTTCTCTAAATCCTTCCACATTCTACTAACAGTTTTCAAAATTAATGCAAAACATTGTAAAATTCTGCACAAGAGAGCAGAAGAACTAATTTGATCTCCTGGTAGATTTTTTTTTTTTTTCAGCATAACAGTATTCATTCTTTTTGTACCACACCCAGTGCTCCATGCAGTCTGTGCCCTCTCTAATACCCACCACCTGGTTCCCCCAACCTCCCACCCCC
>NW_022634538.1:0-1701 GCF_010015895.1 Lontra canadensis
GCAATACCCAACAGCCACAGTAGTGCATGCCAGTGAGCCTGTAGCTGGGCCTGTCCTTTGCTACCTTCCATGACCCCACCACTGCATGATGTGCCCAACTGACACATGACATGACACAGGCAACTGAAGCTAGACTCTGCAGCCAAGTATACCACAACGAGCTCTGGCCACCACCACTACATGCCTGGTCCCTAGCCATTGTACCTGGAAGTGTCACTGAGGACCCCAACTACCCTTGAAGCCACTATGGACCCCTTGAATGCTTACCAAGGACAACAGTGTTGTCAATGCTATGGACCCTAGTGGCCTTAGCCAAAGAGAACTATGCCACCCACACCCCACACTTGGTGCCCTGCATCAGCATGCCCCCACTCTGAGATCAAAGTCTTATATTACCCAAGTCAGGCCATAAAGTTCAGGTGACTACTTCAAATGCACAGACCTACAAAAGACTATTGGATTAGCAAAGAATTAGGAAAACATGACTCCACCAAAGGAATAGAGTAAACCTCCAGTAACTGGCCCCAAAGAAATGGATATCCAAGAATTAGTCAACAAATAATTCAAAACAGTTGTTCTAAAGATGTTCAGGAAACTATTAAAGAAACACATATAAACAACTTAACAAAGTCAGGAAGACAATACAAGAGAAAAATGAAAAGTTCAACCAAGAGAAAACATTCCTTAAAAACACCAGACAGAAATTTTGGACCTGAAGAATACAGTAACTGAATAGTTCAATAGAGAGCTTCAATATCAGACTTGACAAAGCAGAATAAGGAATCAGTGATGTAAAAGAGAGATTAACTGGAATTATCCAAATAGGGGAGCAAGAAGGAAAAAGAATGAAAAAGAATAAAGAAAACTTATGAAAATTATGGGGCACCATCAAAACAAAACAAAAAACAATGTAAGGATCACTGGAGTCCCAGAAGGAGGAGAGAAAAATGTGGGAAAGAGCTTAGTTAAAGAAATAATGGCCGAGACTTCCCAAACCTGGGGGAGAGATTTGGAGATCCAAGTTAATGAAGGTACTAAGTTACCACAAAATTTCAACCCAAAATGATCTTCTACAAGATGCATTATAATGTAACTCACTAAATCAAAGACAAAGAAAGAATTTCAAAAGCAACGAGAGAAAAAAACTTTCTCATACAAGGTAAGCCCCATAAGGTTACAGCAGATTTCTGAGCAGGGACCTTGCAGGCCAAAAGAGAATGGAATGATATATTCAAAATCCTGTGAGAAAGAAACTGCCAACCAAGAATATTTAACCTGGCAAAGCTGCCTTCAGAAAGGAAGGCAAAATGAAGACTTTCTCCCCAAAAAGGAAGGTGATGGAGCTCACTACCAGTAGAACTGCCTTCCAAGAAATGCTGAAAGGAGTACTTGAAACTGAAGTGAAAGGATGATAATTAGAAACATGAAAACACATGAAAATACACAACACTGGTATGTTAACAATTTAACTCTAGTTTAACAGTTAAAGGACAAAAGTTTTTAAAAATAACTACAGGTATGTATCGCCTGGAGCACTGGGTCTGGTGCATAGACAATGAATCTTGGAACACTGAAAAAAAGTAAAATAAAATAAAAAACTATAGCTACAATGATGTATTAATGGATGCACAATATAAAAAGAAGTAAACTGTGACATCAAAAATATAAAAGAGTAGTATATAATATAAAATATATATATAC
>NW_022634538.1:1711-3470 GCF_010015895.1 Lontra canadensis
TTTGAGCCCCATTTTGGGTGTAGAGATTACTTAAAAATAAAATCTTTTCTAAAAAATTAAAAAAGAAAAAGCTCTATACAGCAGAGAAAACCACAACAAAAGCAAAAGACAAGCTATGAAACAAGACAAGGATGTCCATTCACAAACTTTATTCCACATATTACTGGAAGTTCTACCCACGGCAATCAGACAACAAAAACATATAAAAGGTATCCAAATTGGTAAGGGAGAAGTAAAACATTCACTATTTGGAGATGACGTGATACTATATATAGAAAACCAAAAAGACTTTCCACAAAACTGCTAGCACTGATAAACAAATTCAGTAAAGTTGCAGGATACAAAATTAATGCACAAAAATCTGTTGTATTTCCATACACCAAAAATGAAGCAACAGAAAGAGAAATTTAAAAAACAATCCCATTTACAACTGCAATGAAAATAATAAGATACCTAGAAATAAACCAAAGAGATGAAAGGTCTGTACTCTGAAAACTATAAAAAACTGATGAAAGAAACTGAAGGTGACACAAAGAAATGGAAAGACATCCCACGCTCATGGATTGGAAGAACAAATATTGTAAAAATGTCTTTGATACCCAAGACAATCTACACATTTAACACAATCCTATCAAAAAAACATTAGTATTTTTCACAGAACCAGAACAAACAGGTTTAAAATTTGTATGGGATCAAAAAAGACCTCAAATAGCTAAAGCAATCTTGAAAAAGAAAAGCAAATCTGGAGGCATCACAATTCTGAAAAGCAAGTTATATTACAAAGCTGTAGTAATCCAAACAGTATGGTACTGGCACAAAAATAGACACAGAGATCAACTGAACAGAGTAGAAAACACAGAAATAAACCCACAATTGTATGGCCAATTAAATTATCTCTGACAAATCAGGAAAGAATATCCAATGGGGAAAAGTCCTTTCAACAAATGTTGTTGGGAAAACTGACAGCAACATGCAAAAGAATGAAATTAGACTACTTTCTTTCAACATACACAAAAATAAATTCAAATTCAAAACAGATTAAAGACCTAAATGTGAGACCTGAGACCACAAAAATCATAGAAAAGAACAAAGAGAATAATTCCTCTGGTATTGGCTACAGCAACTTTTTTTCTAGATAGGTCCCTGAAACAAGGGAAACAAAAGCAAAAATAAACTATGGGAACTACATCAAAATAAAAACATCTGTGCAGTGACAGAAACAATCAACAAAACTAAATGGCAAACTATGGAATAGGAGAAATTTACAAATAACACACCTGACAAAGGGTTGACATACCTAATAAAGGGTTAGAATCCAAAATCTATAAAGAACTTACAAAGCTGAACACACACAAAATGAATAATCCAATTTTAAAATGTGCAGAAGAGGGGCGCCTGGGTGGCTCAGTGGGTTAAGCCGCTGCCTTCGGCTCGGGTCATGATCTCAGAGTCCTGGGATCGAGTCCCACATCGGGCTCTCTGCTCGGCAGGGAGCCTGCTTCCCTCTCTCTCTCTCTCTCTCTCTGCCTGCCTCTCCATCTACTTGTGATCTCTCTCTGTCAGATAAATAAATAAAAAATCTTTAAAAAAAAAAAAATGTGCAGAAGACACAGACATTTTTCCAAAGAAAACTTACAGATGGTCAACACACACATTTGAAAAGATGCTCATTATCATATATCATCAGGGAAATGCAAATCAAAGCTACAATGAGATATCACCTCATACCTGTCAGAATGGCTAAAATAAAAAACACCAG
>NW_022634539.1:0-3464 GCF_010015895.1 Lontra canadensis
GTCAGAACGACCAGCAAAAGTGAGCGTGGGCTCAAGGGCAGTGCAGGCTTCTTCCAACCTTGAGGGTTTTACATAGCTGCAAAAAGCAAGTTTTCATTCCATGGGGCAGGAGGACATCGGATTTGTTGCTCAGGGGTACCCCGTGTGGAGGTATTTGAGAAGAGGGCTAGGGTATTGATGCCTGAAAACCCAACCTAGGTTTAGGATTAGGGCCTAGGGGCATGGCAAATCCAATCTGTTGGCTCTGGGGCCAGCTGACCAGGTGGCTGATTGGAGGATGGGACTGAGGTTGTGTCCAACTTCATATTAGTGTCCATGATGGAGAAGGTAAGTGGGGTGGCATCAGTGGCTGTGCATGTTTTCCCTGATATAGGGGTTTTGTGCAGCACCATAGGGCGTGGTTTCCTTTTGGAAGACAGGGAGACTCCTGTGGTATGGCTCCAGAGTCCCCATTCTGGAGGGATTGCATTCCAGGATTCAAGGGATGGAATTCTGAATACCCAAGCTCCGTGTATATTTAGGGTGAAGGGCATGGATCCCTGATCTGCAGATGCTTGGGTGAGCTCCCAAGAATCTGAAGTTAGGGATAATGTCAGGCATTCGCTCAGACCAGACTAAAATTTGTGTCCACTAAGGCTGCCGAATATGTGGCTGGCCTCCTGAGACCATGGAGATATCTCCTGCTGGGGGATTTGTGCAGCTACATATAGTATGATTTCATTCTGTGGGAGAGGTGGAGTCCTGTTCTATCGCTCAGGGGTCCCCACATGGAGAGATTTGAGGGAAGGTCTCTGGGTAGGACGCCTGAAACTCAACCTAGGTTTAGCATTTGGGACTAGGGGCTGGCAGATCTGATCTGTTGACTCCTGGGCCAGCTATGTGGGTGGCTGACTAGAGGTCGGGGCTAAGGCTGAGGGACAGAATGTTTATTAGGGTCCAGGTTCTGGTTCTGTAAATGGGGGTGGTCTCATTGGACTGCAGGTTTCTCCTAATCTGGGGGTTCTGTGCAGCTCCATTGAGCACAATTTCCTTCCAAAGGGTATGCAGAGTCCCATGGTGTGGATCTTGAGTTCTCTATCTGTAGGGGTTGTGGGCCAGGACTCTTGAGATGGAATTCTGAAATACATGATAACATTGCACTTATGTCATAGGGCAGTGCAGGCACAACCTATAAACTCTGCAGCGTGCTCCCTGGGATGTGCGGTTAAGGCTAGATTCAGGTGGTACGCTCAGCCTGGAGTTTGTAACCATGCGATCTGCCTATTGTGTGGGTGGCCTCATAGTGCCATGAAGTTTTCTACCACTCTGGGGTTTTTGCGCAGTTCTAAATAGTATGATTTCATTCTGGGGGAAATGTGGATTCCTGTTGTATGGCACAGGGGTCCCCAAAAGGAGGAATATGAGAGGAGGGCTCTGTTTACGGATGGTTGAAAACACGAGCTAGGTTTAGTATTAGGGCCAGGGGCATGGCAGGTCCTATCTGCTTACTCTGCGGCCAGGTACGTGGGTGGCTGACAGGAGGTCGTGGCAGAAGTGAGGAGAGAATGTGCATTAGGATCCAAGGTTGTGTCCATAAATGGTGTTGGCCTCATTGGTCGTGCAAGTTTCTCCTAATCTGGGCGTTTTGTGCATCTCTATTGAGCACGGTTTCCTTCTGGTTGGTAGGCATAGTGCCATTGTGTGGCTTCGGATTTCTCTATCTGGAGGGCTTTTGGGCCAGGACTCTTCAGAGGGAAGCCTGAAAACCCAAGGTAGCATTAGGGTTAGGGTGCAGGACTTGGGAGGCCCAATGTACACATGCTGCGGCTTGCTCCCTGGGATCTGACGTTAAGGCGAGTGTCAGGAGATAGACTCAGGCTGGAGTTTGAGTCCATACCATTCCAAATGTGGAGGTGGCTTCATGGTTCCATGGAGTTTTCTCCCGCTCTGGGGTTTTGCTCAGTTCCAAATAGTTTGGTCTATTCCGGGCGATAGATGGTGTCTGGCTTTATGGATCAATGATCCCCCATATATAGGGATTTGAGAGTAGTGTACCAGTTATTGATGCCTGAAAACCCAACTTACATTTAGAATTAGGGTCTAGTGGCATGGCAGGGCTTATATCCTGACTCTGGGGTGAGCAAACCATGGGTCTGGGTTGAAAATTATGTTTAGGCTAGGGGTCACCATGTGTGTTTGTGTCTTTTACGGCCTACAAAATTTGACGTGGTCCTGGGCAACGCAGGTTACTTCCAACTCTGAGGGTTTTACATAGTTCCAAAAAGCAAGGTTTCCTTTTGGGGACAGGATGAGTTCTGTTTTGTGGCTCAGGGATCCCATGTTTGGAGGGATTCATCAGGAGGGTTCTGGTTGTAGATGCCTGAATAACCAACCTAGAATTAGGATTAGGGCCTGGTGGTATGTCAGTTCCAATCTCCTGGCTCTGGGGCCAGCTGTCCCGGGGGCTGATTGGAGGACGGAACTCAGGTTGTGTCAGACTGAGTATTGGTGTCCAGGGTGGCGTATGAAAGTGGGGTGGCATTGTGGTCCTTACACATTTCCCCTAATCAAGGGATTTTGTACAGCAAAATAGATCATGGTTTCTGCTTCAGGGAAGGGAGAGTCTTGTGGGGCAGCTCTGGTGTCCCCAACCTGGAAGGCTTGCATTCAAGGACTCAAGGGATGGAATTCTGAAAACCCAAGCTCGGTGTATGGTAAGGCTGTGGGGCATGGGTCCCCGATCTCCAGATGCTGAGGGGAGCTCCCCAGATTCGGAAGTTAGGGCGAGTGTCAGGCATTCACTCAGACCAGACTAGAATTTGTGTCTACTAGGGCTGCCAAATGTGTGGGTGGCATCCTGGGGCCAGGAAGGTTTCCCCTATTCTGGGATTTTGTGCATGTCTAAATAGTATTGTCTCATTCTGGGAGAGAGGTGGAGTCCTGTTGTATGGCTCAGGATGAGCCATATGGAAGGATTCAAGAGCAGGGCTCTTTGTATGGTTGCCTGAAAACCCAACCTCAGGTTAACATTAGGAGCTAGGGGCATGTGAGGTCTGATCTTCTGACTCTGGATTCAGCTACATAGTTGGCCAGCTGGCAGTTGGGACTCTGGATGAAGGACAGAAGGTGTATTAGTGAACAGAGTTGGGTTCCGTGGATAGGATTGCCCTCGTGGACCATACAGGTTTCTCAAAATCTCGGGGTTTTGTGTAGCTATATTGAGCATGGTTTCCTTCCAAGGACAGGCAGAGTCCCATGGTGTGGCTCTGGCGTTCTCTATCTAAAGAGCTTGTGAGCCAGGACTCTTGGGACGGGAGTCTGAAAACCCATGATAGGATTAGGGTTAGGGCCTAGGGACTGGCAGGCCCAATTTTCAGATGCTGAGGCGAGCTCCTGGGTATCTGAGGTTAAGGCGAATGTCAGGAGGTCGCTCAGGCTGGAGTTTGTATCCATGCGACCTCCCAAATGTTGGGGTGGCCTCATGG
>NW_022634540.1:0-3462 GCF_010015895.1 Lontra canadensis
TAGACCCCTTCCCACCTCACCCCTTTTCTCTTAGTTATTAATTTTCTAAGTTCACATTTTTATTTGATAGAAAATTTGCTTTTGCAGCAGAAATGGGAAACAGACAACTCAAAATGTTTTTAGAAACATGAAGAAATAGGAAGAGAGACATACACCCTCACTGGGGGAGGAAGGGAAAATTTGTTGCAATCCTTCCCTTCTCCTGAGAACTTCTCATTTGGGCTCCTTTAAGTCCTGATCCATCAGAACGGCCCCTGTGCTCACACCCCTTCACACAGGCTCTGCCCTTCTTGTCCTTGAACCCAAGGCATGGATGGACCAGCCCTCATCCTCATGCCCTTCACCTCAGCTCCTCTACAATCTGGGCACTGGTGAGACCCTGACAATACCACATTTCTCAAGGGAGCCAGGGAAGGTTGTTCCTGGACCTGCCTGATCATAGAGAACATGTGTACTCTGAGTGGCTATCGAACCCACTGTAAAACAAAACAAAACAAAAATACATGAGTCATAAATGTCCCATCCAAACTCCTTCCACTTCTTTCAGAAAATCTTTCATAATGATGTAAAAAGAAACTATTTTAAAAGCCTGGTTTACTGGAGTATTTTTGTTTTGCTAGATGCATGACCTCACTGTTCATACTACAAAGACAGAATTCTTCCCTTTGAAACTGGCCTCTCAGTCAGCACCCTGATCTATCCTGATGATGTCCTGGTAACCAAACATCATTCTTGAAAACAATGGGGACTTTTTCTCTACTGGCCCAGTAGTTTGGGGGTGAAGACAGGGCATTTGGTTTTCTAAGAAAAGATGCCGTGCTTTGAGAAGTGCTGCTTTATAAGATGACCTGTTTATTTCCATCTTTGTTATTATGATGCTCGTCACATGGAGTCATTAGAATCATTCCTGATAACATAACTGAAGAGAGTTAAGTTAGAAGAAATCTCACTCCCTCTAATTGCTTGATCTAAAGTTGTGCCCTGTGCTACACAACTGCTGGTCAAGAGCATATAAATGAACCCCTTACCTCTAACCATCCGTCCATCAAGAATTACGAATGTATAAATTTTAGGATTATTTGTTCCATTTCTTTGAAAAAAAATGGATGGTATTTTGATAGGAATTGCATTAAATGTGTAGATTGCTTTTGGACTTCAAGCTTTATTACAAAGCTGTCATCATCAAGACAGCATGGTACTGGCACAAAAACAGACACATAGATCAATGGTACAGAATAGAGAGCCCAGAAATAGACCCTCAACTCTATGGTCAACTAATCTTCGACAAAACAGGAAAGAATGTCCAATGGAAAAAAGCCTCTTCAATAAATGATGTCGGGAAAATTGGACAGCCACATGCAGAAAAATGAAATTGGGCCATTTCCTTACACCACACATGAAAATAGACTCAAAATGGATGAAGAACCTCAATGTGAGAAAGGAATCCATCAAAAATCCTTGAGGAGAACACAGGCAGCAACCTCTTCGACCTCAGCCACAGCAACATCTTCCTAGGAACATCACCAAAGGCAAGGGAAGCAAGAGCAAAAATGAACTATTGGGATTTTATCAAGATCAAAAGCTTTTGCACAGCAAAGGAAACAGTTAACAAAACCAAAAGACAACTGACAGAATAGGAGAAGATATTTGCAAATGACATATCAGATAAAGGGCTAGTGTCCAAAATCTATAAAGAACTTAGCAAACTCAACACCCAAAGAACAAATAATCCAATCAAGAAATGGGCAGAAGACATGAACAGACATTTCTGCAAAGAAGACATCCAGATGGCCAACAGACACATGAAAAAGTGCTCCATATCACTCGGCATCAGGGAAATACAAATCAAAACCACAATGAGATATCACCTCACACCAGTCAGAATGGCTAAAATTAACAAGTCAGGAAATGACAGATGCTGGCGAGGATGCGGAGAAAGGGGAACCCTCCTACACTGTTGGTGGGAATGCAAGCTGGTGCAACCACTCTGGAAAACAGCATGCAGGTTCCTCAAAATGTTGAAAATAGAACTACCCTACGACCCAGCAATTGCACTGCTGGGTATTTACCCTAAAGATACAAATGTAGTGATCCGAAGGGGCACGTGCGCCCGAATGTTTATAGCAGCAATGTCTACAATAGCCAAACTATGGAAAGAACCTAGATGTCCATCAACAGACGAACGGATAAAGAAGATGTGGTATATATACACAATGGAATACTACGCAGCCATCAAAAGAAATGAAATCTTGCCATTTGCGACGACGTGGATGGAACTAGAGGATATCATGCTTAGCGAAATAAGTCAATCAGAGAAAGACAACTATCATATGATCTCCCTGATATGAGGAAGTGGAGATTCAACATGGGGGGTTAAGGAGGTAGGAGAAGAATAAGTGAAACAAGATGGGATTGGGAGGGAGACAAACCATAAGTGACTCTTAATCTCACAAAACAAACTGAGGGTTGCTGGGGGGAGGGGGGTTGGGAGAAGGGGGGTGGGGTTATGGACATTGGGGAGGGTATGTGCTATGGTGAGTGCTGTGAAGTGTGTAAACCTGGTGATTCACAGACCTGTACCCCTGGGGATAAAAATATATTATATGTTTATAAAAAATTAAAAAAAAGAAATTAAAAAAAGAAAAAAAAGAAGAAGAAAGCTATATGCATCCAGTCAGAAACAGTACTGCAAATTTTGAAATTTTATCTTTTCCTGGGCTAGCAGTGTGCTGTATGATCTTCTTTCATGATGCTGAGCAGGGGCAGAGAGCCATGGCTCCCGTCAGCCACAATGCCATGAGGATAAACAACCTGTATACTTACAACTGTTCTGTATCCATATAGTCATTTTTTTTTCACTTTCAATACAGCACTCAATAAATCATGAGATATTTAAAAAAATATATATGAATGTACAGTTTGAATGAACGAGAGAACCTTGTGCAGCCCTTCAATAATTAAGATGCCAGGTGTTGCCTTGAGTCTGATGTCCTCATGGCTGAATCTGAGCTCACCCACACCCCCAGAGGTTGGTGGAGTGACAGCTGCTGCTGACAGCACTTCTAATTAGACCTTACCTGTAGCATGCTTGGATCATGATGCAATACTTAAAGTCCTCTCATCCACTCCTGGTCTGTTTGAACTCCACTTAATTTGAATATGTGGTTTATCCAAAAGTCATACTGACTTAAAGGATAGGACTTTTCCCTGTAGGTTCAGAAATGAGGATCCCTTGAGAGACCTGATCACTCCCAGGACTGGAGACTGGCACTCCTTGGCCCCAGGTGCTTTCTGGCTGTGGGCCAGAGACACCAGGGCCTTACTACATGGCATGTCAGTGGGGCAGCTCACAACATGGCCACTGGTTTCTTCCAGAGCAAGTGCTCAAGAGAGGGAGGGCCAGGGGGATGTCGACGTCATGTTGTCACCTACCTTGGCAGTGCTGTGAGTGCTGTGTGTGTG
>NW_022634541.1:0-3459 GCF_010015895.1 Lontra canadensis
GCAAGTAATAAAGAAGTATCTATTTACCTCTATTTGCTGAATGGTGGAGATAAGTGCAGATGAGGGACACTTGATCCATCCTGGGGGAGGAGAGAGTTTAGGGCTGGTGGGAAGTAGAGAAGGTGAGACATCCTACAGGATGCAAAAGAAGTGATGACTGAATGGTCTTATAAGATGAGTGGAAGTTAGCTGGCTAAGGAAAGAGGGTAGGGTAGACCTTCAGAGTGCTGATACTGAATAAGACAACAGAGTATACCTTCTGGGGGTATATTTCAGCAGTGAACACTGTGTATATGGTGAAAATAGCACTTCTTTCATTCAGAAAGGTAGGGCAGAAGAAATAAATTCTAAGCTGTTGGAGCTAATAAATTCAGAAAGTCCACTTCACCACTTTGTGGAGTTACCTAAAATATAGGCATTAATAAGAAGATTTCAAATGCATAAACTCAACTCTTTCCAGAAGATGTTCTATAGAATATAAGATGTTTGGTATAGTAAAAAAAAAAAACAAAAAACACTTAGTAAATAGGCCCCAAGGTCAAACCAGTTGGGAAAATGTAAATATTCATTGTGAATCTTAAGAAGGGACAAAGTCTACAGTTTTCCAGAAGGTTTGGATAATTTTTCACCTGAACATCTTGAGAAACTTGTTCTCAGAATACACACTGGGAAATGACCGGTCAGCACATGGATGCTACCTGGCTAATCTAATAGACCCCATTCTTCCTGAAGACAAGCTGACTCTGAGATCATTCAAGATAGAAACAGGGTGGAGGGAGGCAGCTATAGATACATTAATGATGGGAAGACCCCAAGATGCAGAGTGAAAGTTGTCTAGATAACTGGCTATTTATTTATTTTTTATTTATTTATTTATTTATTTATTTATTTATTTATCAGAGAGAGTGCGCACAGGCAGACAGAGTGGCAGGCAGAGGCAGAGGGAGAAGCAGGCTCCCTGCTGCGGAAGGAGCCCGATGTGGGACCCGATCCCAGGACGCGGAGATCATGACCTGAGCCGAAGGCAGCCACCTAACCAACTGAGCTACCCAGGTGTCCCTAGATAACTGGCTTTTTAATTAACTCACTGCTATCTGCTGTGTGCCATATATTAGGTCCTTCAGCTCTCCAAAGTGCCAGCTTTCTGCTATGGTCAAGAAGCATTTCCTCTTGTCTTCTCTCACTTCTTTGTATTTTTCTGACCTCTTTAGGCAGTACAGTGACTCACATGGATATTAGATTTAACACTTGTTTTTATAGCTAACCTATTCGTTGAGAGAAAGTGGGAATTCTGGATAGGGATAGGAAAGGTTGATTGGGAAATAATTTGATCTATTTTGGTCCCTAGATACTTGAGAAAATTGTGCCCCCCCCCAAAGTCTAGTTTTCAGAGTCAAAAGAAGGTAGCTAAAATTTTAAATGAAAGCTTTCTAAGAGTTATCTCTCATCTATATTGGAGACATCAGGGTAATTGACAAGGGCTGGTCTCTTAGAGAGGATCTGACCTACTTTTGGACATCAAAGGGGGAAAAATTATAAATTTGTCCTGATTCCACAGAACCTTTAGTTTTACATCAATTGCATAAAATAATTGCTCCATTTACTCTCCTGATGTTAGTGTGTATCTCCCCAGTGTTAATTTCAATAGGCTATTCATATTTTTTTATTATGTTTATAGACATGTATAATCCTATCTTTAAAAAGATCTCTACAGATCACAGAGGATAGTGCATTCAGTTTGTGTTCTTCCATTGTTTGTAGAGGTAGCCTTTATTGTGCATCTATTAGGATGCAGAGGATCTATATATAAGAAGAGGAAATGGTACAGATGGAGGCACTTGGGGTATGTTGAGGGAAGTAGTTCTTGTGTTTGCCTTTCTCTCATGATTGATCATGGACTCTGTGTCTTGTGGGACATGAGGTTAGGACAGTGCAGCGGTGATAGGGTGAGAACATTCACACAGGAAAATGTATAGATAGCAAAATTTTATATTAAGCATGTTATGTCTACTTCACAGCGATTGTGCTAAGTGTCAGCTATGTCTAGCTTATACCGTTAGTGTCATTTTTCATCCATATAGAAATTTATCATATAAGTGCTTAACTTTTGAAAGTTACATGAACTGTTCAAAATTATCCTTGGCTTAAGTTTGTAAGCAGATTTCAAAATATTCTGTTTTTTTTTCTTTTAATGGTTAGGAAATAATTATTAAAATTTGTTCTAGATTTATAAGTATTTAGAGATAGGTGTTCTATTGTTTAAGAATTCTGCTTCTTTTAAATACAGGTAGGTCCTCAAATTAATGCCATGCTTCAACTCGACCTTCTAGTCATACAGCACATTTTATTGGACTGTGTTCTTTTTCCAGATAGTAACATCCATTTGTAATCATATGATTGAAGATGAAATGTTTAATTTGTATATAAAATTCTAGTTTCTTAGAAAGAATACTGTGTCTAACTTTTTGAAAATTTAGAATTACTACTTCAGTTTGGTAGCTACTTATTGAGTATTTTATCTAGTAATTCTATTGGTTATTTAATTAAGAAAAAAATATATGGGCCAAAGGATTGGAGGAAATCTTCTGGAAGGAAGTGGGCTTTGATCTAGGCCCTGGAGGATGGATTGAAACCTTCCTTCACCACTGCAGTGGTGGCTGCAGTTCTTATCAATGACACAGGTGATTGAAGGGAAATGATTTGAATTAGAGTATGACTTTGAGATGAGGAATGGCTGAGTGATAATATTTAAAAAGCTAAATGAAGTTCGGTAGGAATGATTTATATAATTTAAACTGATTATTGCTCATCTACTATCATCTGGTCCTGCGTGATTCCACTGGTTAAAGCATACATCTAGTGCAAGCCAGATCATGCTTGCTTCTTCTTCTTTTTTTTTTTTTAAGATTTTATTTATTTGACAGAGATCACAAGCAGGCAGAGAGGCAGGCAGAGAGAGAGGGGGAAGCTGCCTCTCCCCTGAGCAAAGAGCCTGATGTGGGGCTCTATCCCAGGACCCTGGGATCAAGACCTGAACTGAAGGCAGAGGTTTTAACCCAATGAGCCACCTAGGTGCCCCTCATGCTTGCTTCTGTCCCAAGGCTATAGACTACACTTACTATCTCAGAAACCTGCAGCAAGGGTCATCAAGCAGGTAACTATTGACAGGCAACAGGAAAAAACCTGCATTAGCCAGCCCAGGGATCTTCTCTTTTGCCTTTGACAATTATTTGACATGGCATAGATACCAGAAAAAAAATTCAGTTGGAGTTGCCTTAATATTGTCACTGAATACAGCCTTTTGATGTCGACTAATTGTTTCTCTTAAATCTTGAATGAAATATCTTCCTGTACTTGAAGAAGATAATACAGATGACTATGAGTTATTTACATATAATCATATATTAAGCAGTTGTTGGAAAATTAGAATTCAAAAAAGAACACTGGAGAAATGAAATC
>NW_022634542.1:0-3459 GCF_010015895.1 Lontra canadensis
CCCCCAAGGTCACAGAAGCCGGGGCAAGATAGAAGCCCATGTTAAAGATTATAGCCTGGTCCATGGAGTCAAGTGCACAGAGAAAAGCCACATCCTCGTACTCAAGCCCACAATGCTGGAATGGGTGTGGACCCATGGAGGACAGAACAGGGCAACATCCGTTATAGCCAGTCTCAATGTGTACACACGACCAATGGCAGAAAAGCATCACGGAGGGAATTTACTGTACTTGATAAGATTTCCGTAAGCCCCAGGAAGGCTCACATTCTCTAAGCACACACTCACACACCACTGGCAAATAGGAAATCAAGGTCAAGCTTGTTTGGAAGCTTTGGACCCAACAACCCCGGGGCAAATCTCCTGCAAAGCTGGCCTACAGAGTGTCAGCACACAATCCAAGACTCCTCTGTGTAAGGAACTTCCCACTGGTCAGAACATGTGGGAGTGTTTGGACAACCACTGTCTTCAAGGGAAACACACACACATACACGGGAAAGCTCGAGAAAAGTGGAAGGGATATATCAAACTCATCAGCAGTGCTGGCTGTTTATGTAAGCTACAATGTCAGTGTTCTCAAGTATTGTACATGGGATATTCTGAAGACAAATGATGAGTGAAGCAAACTACTAGGCTTCTTTTCTGAGGGTTGAATTCAGCCCAGCAAGCAAGTCTGCCTTTTATGTCGTGCAAAATCTTACAGACGTGATGAATATAGTCACAGCATATGGGGATCTTGGGCCCAGAACTGATTTCCCAGGAAGAAGCCTGTGACACCTTAGTGGCATGTCAGTCAGGAGAGGTTATGGGATTCAGTCTTCACACAGAAGCCAGGTTAGGGTTCACATGTATTGGACTGACTATTTGGCTTTGATTTGGCTCACTCTAGCTAGAAAGATAAAAACCCTTTTCTCATTTCCTTCCTGCTTCTCTCCCATCCCTTCCTCTCTGCACCAAGGAGAAGGCCAGGCAACAGTGCAATCTGTACCTCCTATGCACTCACATGCACTCACTCGCCTCCTGTCCATATCCATCCAAACTCCCTGCCTACTTCCTTAGCAGCCACATCACTGTCCTCACAGTGGTTCTGTATCCTCCCAGCTCCCCCCAAGGACCTGATGGAAGAGCTACCCATTTTGACGGCAGAGGAAGAGACTC
The DNA here is from genome assembly GCF_010015895.1 of Lontra canadensis. Lineage (NCBI taxonomy): Eukaryota > Metazoa > Chordata > Mammalia > Carnivora > Mustelidae > Lontra > Lontra canadensis. Next base: position 1,156 of record NW_022634542.1, read on the forward strand.
CAACTCTCCCTTAGGTAAACTCATTTTTCTTCAAGATTTTATTTATTTGAAAGACAGAAAGACAGAGAAGGAGAGAGAGGGACAGAGAACACATGAGAGCGCAAGCAGGGAGAGTAGCAGAGGGAAAGGAAGAAGCATGTGGGGCTCCATCCCAGGACCCTAGGATCAGATCCTGACCTGAAGGCAGAAGCTTCTAAGTCTGAGCCGCTCGGTCACCTCAGTAAAGTCATTTTGTGCTTCTGAGGGAAAACCAGTGTTCAAATTCTCTTTCCATGAACATCTGAGCATGTACATGCCAGAGGGTAGAGACAACTTCCCTGGTGCTTAGAGCCTGCAGTGAGTTTATATCATTAATGGACACCGTATTTAGATGGGCACCGAGAAAACATCACCACCATTCCTTCGCAATGGATGGTCATGAACATTTTCCAGGAGGTCATTCTGTCTATGGAAAATGGCTTTGTAATGAGTTGCTGAAGAAAATGGACTTGGGATATTTGACATTCCAAGCTGGAGCCTTTTCTGGAGGTTACTTTCTCCATCTCTGGATCATAAACTCAATGTCCGTATCCCATCTAGCTTGCTTACAACACCAAGGGCACAGAGATGTGTGCACATGGTGTGCACAGGATGCTGGGATCCTCACTGGGTTTCCCATTCTCCAACTGCAGGAGGCGGCAACCGGAAATGGACCATGTACGTATTCTCTCATCAGTCACTTTAGTGGGACAGATCTAGTTGAAGAACAGGGTAGTGCTTTCTCTCCTCCTTTAGTCTGGAGAGCTTGCCCCATTCTGAGTTCCTGCTGGGAACGGAGGCTGGGGTGGACTGAACAAACATTGTATCCTGTAGAAAACCAGGACCATGTACTATAGTCCCTAAAAACCAGTAGTTCATTCAGGTGGTTTGCTTGGTGTGTCTAAGGGTTGGGGCTTGTTTTTGTGTGGGTCGATGCGATGGGACTGGGCATGTGGGTGTGATTAGTGCGTGTGTTTTTTTCAGAAGACATCTCCCACTTAATGGAGTTAATGTATGGGTCAAAGTTTCAAAGCCAAACCTCCTTCATCTCCACTGCGCACACCACGTAGGACACCACATTCCTCGCTTACCACAGCTATACCTGGAGGGTATCTTAGGATTCCCCTTCCTCAGACAGGGATGGGGAGAAAGGAAGGGGCCCACACGTGTCCTAGCTGGGGACATTTCTCAGACATGGTCAAAACTCAAAAGAATCAGAAGCTATTTTAGTCTACCAAACATCATCACCAGCCTAACAAAAACGCTCACAGCTTGAATGCACGGAGTGAGGTCTCACTGGCAAATGGCAACTGCCAGGAAAGCTTCATCATTAGCTTGGTGCCCGATGAAACTTCCTGACAATCTGCTACATGGCCAGGTTAGTGAGTGCCCTTCTATCACCTTGCCTCCAATCTCTAATGAACTTGATGGTTCCTGGTGGGGGTGGGGTTCCTGGGAAACTGGGTCCCGCTGACTCAAAGGACCCACCCATATGCCACAGGAAAAAAAGACTGGGAAGAATCAGCACTTTGTGGAATGGGACTCTTTGAATGCACAGATGTCAGTATGTAGAAATCCGGTATCTTTGGTTTTCCTGACCATGCAAGACTCAGGAACAAATATAAAACTCTAGGGTAGATGTGCTAGCATTGAATGCAACCCTGCCACACAGTGTTCTTCTGAAGAAATACAATCTTTTAGAAGAGGTGAGAGATGAGGAGGAGCTGCACAGGTTGATCCTGGCAAAGAAATGGTCTTGACAATGACCACGACACAGTCGCCGGTTGGAGGAACTTGCCTGTCAATAAAATGTAGCGTGCATATTAATGTTTACCCTCTTTCAGATTGAAGAGGTCACACTGATTCAATCCCCTGTAGATAAAGTTCAGAGTCAATGTTTCTCTCTCCATTCCTGTTCCTTCCCCTGACCTTTTTTGAAACAGCAGCAGCAGGCTCAGTCCATACCCATGTAACCCAACATCTCCATACACTCCCGTGCACACCCACCCCAAGCTAAACCCCCCCCCCCCCCGAGCTCTTCCTGCCAAGCCCCACCAGTGTACTGAACATTTCTGTGTATCTCTACCTAGCTTCACTAGATGGACAGGCGGGTGAACTTTCCACAGGAACGAAAGAGGAAGACGCCCCATTTTTCACCAGAGTGGTACATTGGCCTTTCTTTATGGGAGATACAAAATTGTTTTGGCTTTTTTAATCCAAGTCACATACATAAAATCTCAGTATGCGCAATTTACACGGTAGGGAGAAGTTTTAGTGAGAATCTGT
>NW_022634543.1:0-2456 GCF_010015895.1 Lontra canadensis
TCTCTGATCTCCTGGTTGGTCCAAACATTCTTAAGCAAGGTGGTCTTCAGCTTCCAGTTGTTTGAGTTCCTTCCAAACTTTTCCCTGTGGTTGACCTCGTTTCAAAGCATTGTGATATGATAATATGCAGGGAATAATCTCAGTCTTTTGGTATCGGTTGAGCCCTGATTTTTGACCCAGTATGTGGTCTATTCTGGAGAAGGTTTCATGTGCATTCGAGAAGAATGAGTATTCTGTGGTTTTTGGGTGGAAATTTCTGTATATATCTATGCGGTCCATCTGGTCCAATGTGTCATTCAATGCTCTTGTTTCTATATTGATGTTCTGCTTCAATGATCTGTCTATTTCTGAGAGAGGCATGTTAAGATCTCCTACTATTAATGTATTCATATCAATATGACTCTTTATCTTGATTAATAGTTTTCTTATGTAATTGGCTTCTCCAATATTGGGGGCCTAAATATTACAATTGTTAGATCTTCTTGGTGGATAGTCCCTTTAAGAATTATGTAGTGTCCTTCTGTATCTCTGACTACAGTCTTTAGTTTAAAATCTAATTTAATTTATCTGATATGAGAATTGCTACCCCAGCCTTCTTTTGAGGCCCACTGGCATGAAACATCTTCTCCATCCCTTCACTTTCAGTCTGGGTGTATCCTTAGGTTCAAGATGGGTCTCTTGTAGACAACATATGGATGGGTCCTGTCGTTTTATCCAATCTGCAACCCTGTGTCCTTTTATGGGCACATTTAGGCCATTCACTTTGAGAGTGATTATTGAGAGATACGTTTTTATTGACACCATGTTACCTGTGAAGTCTTTGTTTCTATAGATTGTCTCCATATATTTCTGTTCAATTATATTCTTAGGATTTTCCTCTTTTATAGAACCCCCCCCCCCCTTAATATTTCCTGCAGTGTCGGCTTGATGGTCACATAGTCTTTTAAATCTTGCCAGTCTTGGAAGCTCTTATCACTACATCCATTTTGAATGTCAGTCTTTCTGGATAAAGTATTCTTGGCTGTATGTTCTTCGCATTTAGTGCCCTAAATACATCTCGCCAGCCCTTTCTGGCTTGCCAGGTTTCTGTGGACAGGTCTGACGTTATTCTGATGGGCTTTCCTCTGTACATAAGGAATTTCTTTGTCCTAGCTGCTTTCAAGAGCTCCTGTCTACAATTATGATTCATCATTTTCACTATCAGGTGTCTTGCATCTTTCTAGATTCTATGATCTTGGGGGGAGACCGTTCTGCCTCTAGTACATGAATGCTGGTTCCATTCACGAGTCTGGGAAAATTTTCATGGAAAATTTTTTTCAACTATATCTTCTAGTCTTCTTTCTTTTTCCTCCCCCTCAGGGATTCCAATAATTCTGATGTTGCAACGTTTCATGGCATCATTTATTTCCCTAATTCTGTTTTTGTGACTTCTAAGCTGTTTTTTCCAGGCTTCCTCCTGATCCTTTTTTCTCTATCTGTTTGTCCTCTAGGATCACTAATTCTATCTTCTATCTCAGTTACCCTAGCTTTTAGAGAATTTATATTAGATTGGAACTCATTGAGAACATTGGGAACATCATCCCTGGTGGCTTTCACTTCTGCCCTAATCAATTCCATTTTGTCATCCATGGCTTTCTCCAACCTAGCTATTGCCTGGATAATTGTTAGCCTGAATTCCCTTTCCAACATATTGTCTATGTCCATACTCATTAGCTCTGTTGCAGAAGGCCCATTCTGTGAATTTTCCTTCTGTTGGGCATTCCTTCTCCTAGTCAATTTGGTGAGAGATGGCTGAATGGATGTGTAGCTGAATGTACTGACCGTGGTACAGGCAAGGTGCACCCTGGAACACTTCTGAGCAGTCAAGAGTCCCTACACAAATGAAAGAAAAAAGAAAAGAAAAAGGGGGGGGGGGGAGAAAGATAAAAGAGAAGGTCCAGCCCAAATGGGCTCCAAAGTAATATTTATGAAGTATACAAACAGAAACAGACAAACAAAAAGACAGACAAAAGTAGATGATAAGAGAAAAAAATATATATATTAAAACAAACAAACAAAAATCTCATCAAAAAGAACCTCAAGTATAAGATTTATATACTACCAGGACAAAAAACAAATACACAGAAACACTGGTGGAAGAAAAAGATGGGAGAGTGGTTATAAATTCTCACTTGGTGAGGAAGGTTATTCTGATTCTTCCTGGATGTATCTTGATATCTTTGTTATAGGACTCAACTTTCCTAAGATAAAGGGGGATTAAAAACTGACTTAAACCTATAGGGGTAGCATTGATTGGGGAAAGGGGATTACCTTGAAGCTTAACTCTATATGAATATTTTAAAAAAGGATAAACTAAAATAAAATAAAATTTAAAAAATTAAAAAATTAAAAAGCAAAAGAAAAACACAGGCATATGTATCAAAAAGTTCAGATTAAAAGGTTATTATGGAATTTGA
>NW_022634543.1:2466-3457 GCF_010015895.1 Lontra canadensis
GCGCTAACTTTCCAGCACATGACCTGGAGATATTCGCATTCATTACGCTTTTGTCATCCCAACCCTCGAGGGGAAACATGCTCAGGGATTTATTTATTCTTCTAACCTCAAATTCATCATCAAGGGTGTTTTGGGGAGAGGGGACCAGCTGGCCCTCACTCCTTCTCCTAAGGTCCACAATTTGATTTGCAAGGAAGGGACTGACTGCCCATTCCAGAATTTGCTAGAAATTTCCTGAGCACCTTCAACAATGCTGCAGCAGCTGGAAGTTGGCGCCCTTTATGGCTCCCCATGGAAAGGCAGCGTCTGGCACTGAGGCTGGCCTGTGTCTGCCTACTCCCAGGCCCAGTTCCTGACTGCCTGGGTGGGGGCCACGTGGGGTCCTGATCCCAGAGCCTAATTCTGGTGCGGCAGAAGGACTTCACCCCGGTGCGTAGGAAGAAGGCGGGACTCTGGGATGAGTGGCCTCCCACCCACCCTTCCTGCACCTGCCACAGGCTACTTCATGTTTGCAGACCTCCCTAAGCTTGCCCACCCTGAGCCTGTGCACCAGTGGGCCCCTTGGCCAGCTGCTCCCTGTATGCACCTGCCACCAAACTCACCCTGCTTTCTTTGGCCAGAGCAACCCAGCTCCCCTTCTGGAGTGCTGTCTCTGTCTGTGTTCCCGTGGCTATTCACCGGGGCCAATGGCCTGAGGACAGAAATAAGCCACCCACGCAGAGGTGTGTGCAGAGCCCCAGCAATGGCCCAGGGGCTGGAGGGGCCTCGGGGGCCCACTCTGCTCAAGCAGTCCCATGTGTTTGCAGGGAGAGGGCACCCTGCTGCCTTTGTCCCCTGCATTCTGGCAGGTGTTGCCCGTAAGAGACTGTGTCTGCCCAAAGGGGCAGCTCTTTCTAACCTGTGCTCCTGGACGGTCCCCTTATTCCATCTGACACAAAGGGTAACCCTCATCAGGCACCTGCTGCCCTTTGCCAAAAACACTCAGGTGGGC
>NW_022634544.1:0-3457 GCF_010015895.1 Lontra canadensis
CCCACACCAGCATCCCTCCCTCTGATGGAGGAGAGGACGGGGCTGTGTCTGCACACAGAACCTGGGTCACTCCCATCTGCCACTCCTCAGTCTGTGTGACCCTGATTCAGTGACTGTGTCTCCCTGTGCCTTGGTTTCCCCTTAATGCACCAGGAACAATGATAAATGACCTCTACTTGCTAGGCCTGTGAATTATCCTTTAAACAACCCCAAATACCTGAGCCAAATTTGGGCTATAGCGTCTGGCCAATCAAACGGCAGGTGTTACTACTTTGCTCCACAAGAGAAGGCCCTGGGCTTGATTCTTGGTGGAGGAGGGGTGGCCTAGAGCTTCTCTCTGCTCTGTTCCTCCCTGGTGGTTCTGCCCTTCCTCTGGTGTCCCCCAAGTCCCCCAGAGCAGTTGGCTAATGGACTGGGGGCTTTTTAGGTCTGTGCTGTCCATGCTGAGCCTCAGGTGAGGGACAAGCCTGGCCCCTCCCCCGATGTGGCTCTTGAGACTGAACCCTGGCTGGTGACCAGCTCAGGCAGCCAGAAATGGTTGTTCCCAGTCAGCTCTGTCCAGGAGCCCCAACCCCATCTTGGCACAGATGCCCCAGGGTCGCTAGAGTCAGGAGCCCTGAGACAGTGGTCTGGGCTGAGCTCTGCTGAGGATATCGGGGACCCCCAAGCTTGACCCTGACTGACCCTGCAGAGTCTTTCTCGGATGATCCCAGAGTCCGGATTCCAGGAAAGGAATTCCAATCTTAGGAAGTTAGTCTCCACTGTGTGTCCTGCACTGAACGCTGGAACCCTCCCCCCACACAGAACATAATGCAGAGGGGGAAGGAGGCCCAGTCCCGGCCTGTCATCCTGTGTGAAGCAGGAATTCACCCCACCCAGCACCAGAGGTGAGAGGGAATTACTCACGGAATACATGGAGCTGTCCAGTTACTTGTGCCGTGTCATAAGTTCTATTTAAGAATTGTAGGGTGTAGACTCCTGTGTCATTCAGGGTGATGTTCTGGAACAGCAGGGATCCATTGGGGTACACTGTCTCTCTGCCGCTGTGTGCAGGTCCTGGAGTAGTTTTTTGTGCATCTACTGTATATGATACAATACGACGGTTCTCCTTTGCTGTGGCCCCTTTGAACCAGTTGAAGCGTCCAGTATCCCTAGGCAGATTGTGGACTCGCAGAAGGACGTCCTTCCCTTCGGCAGCACTGGGCGGCACGGACTCCACAGTGACATGGGCAGTGGTGGGCGGGTTCCAGAGGGTTAAGAGCGAGACTAGGAGGGAAGGGAGCAGAAGGATCAGGGTCTGGACCTAGGAGTCGGAGGGAAAGCTGGGGCCCTGCAGACGGAGCAGGTCCTCATCCCCCAGCCTCGGGGTGTGTGCGTGAGTGTGCACCGGTATCTGTGTGTCTGTGTGTGTGTCTGCTGGTCAAGGTCAGCGGCATGACCGCACCGCTTCACCTCTGAACTTACTTCCTCTGTTTGGAACAACTTCCTCCCATGTGTGTCGCTCACTCCCTCACTGCCCTCAGATACCTGCTCACGCTCAGGGGCTCCTCGGGAGAGGCCTGCCCTGACCGCCTCCTCTGCTGACCCTCTGTCTCCACATCCTGACCTTCCCTGTTCTGTTCCCGTCATGAGGCTTGTCAGTACCTGACCTCACATTCTAGACGTCTCTGGGTGTCTGTCTTCGTCCCCACCGAAGTGAGCTCGGGGAGGGCAGAGACTTCTCTGATCTGTGCTGTACCCCAGTGGTGGGGCAGGCGGCAAATACCGGGGCTGAATGAATGTGTCCCCAGGGCCCTCCGAGTCTGGCGCTTGTCAAGATCTCAGGTTGGTGGGAAGGAGCAATGATTAGGGTCCCTGGTTGTTGTTATCGTCCGTTTTCCAAATTCAGTGCCCAGTGATGAGTAACTTGGAAACAGCCCTTGGCTCACCACTTCCAGATCCTGAGACAGTCCTGTCGCTGAGCGGCTCCCCCAGTCCTGCCCTGCTCCCTTGTCCCCTCTCAGAGCCCTGTCCTCCCTGGAGACCCCAGCCAGCCTTTCTCTCCCACCCTGCCGCTTCCTCCCAGGGAACTGTCCCTTTCACCTGCCAGCAGGAGGTCCTGCCAGGGGACCTGTCCTCCTCGTGGAGGGCCTGAAGGGGGCTCCATGGTGCCTGCTGCCCGCTCTGTCCCTCCCTCTGTGAGAAGAGCTTCTGCTCCAGAAATGCTCAGGAAGAGCAGTTGTCCCAATGTTGGCTCTGTCTTAAGTGGCCTCTGAGGCAGGAGTGTGGGGCGGGGTATCTGCCAGGGCCCCTCTTTTCCCCTCCCCTCCCTCCTCCACCCCTTACCTCCTTCCCCACTTCCTTGTCCCCTTCTTCCCCTTTCACTTCTGTCTACATTTCGATTCCCTGACAAGGGCTGAGGCCTCTCCCTCTTCAGCTGTGATTTCCCACTATATGCAAGAGTATGCACACCCCCTTGTTGGGACAAGCACAAGCCTGTCGCGTTGATGTCTGGAGACCCACAGAGCTCAGGGTCAAGGTACAGGGACAGCGCCCTCACAGCCCTCTCTCCTCCCCTGCCAGGGACCCGTCCTCCTCGGGGAGGGGATGAAGGGGGCTCCATGGTGCATGCTGCCCTCTCTGTCCCTCCCTCTGTGAGAAGAGCTTCTGCTCTAGAAAAACTCAGGACGAGCACTGCTGTCCACACTTGTCCGCTTGGCCGCCCTTCCTCCCTGGGCTCTGAGGGGCCCCTGAGCAGAGGAGCACTGGGGGGAGGCATGTGGGATGGGGGTGGGGTCTCTGTCAGGTCCCTGCCCTTCCTCCCTTCCATCTTCCTCCCCTCCCTCCTGACTTTCTGGGCCCCTATCCCTTTCATTTCTGTCTACATTTGGGTTCCCTGACAAGGGCTGAGGCCTATCCTTCTTCAGCTGTGATTTCCCAGCATATGGGAGAGCACGCACATGCCCTTGTTGGGACAAGCACAAGCCTGTCCCGTTGGAGTCTGGAGACCCACAGAGCTCAGGGTCAAGGTGCAGGGACAGCGCCCCCACAGCCCTCTTTCCTCTCCTTGTGGCTTTCCGCTTTGGAGCAGGAGCCTGGGGGCTGCCTCAGGAACTCCTGTCACCGGGATGTCACCCCTACTGTGCGCTGGAATCACCTGTGGAACTGTATCAAGACTGTGAATGCCCAGGGGACACCTAGAAATGCTGCTTCAGCAGATGCCCAGCCAGGCTGAGACCCCATGATGTGGGGGTGGGGCCGCCTCTGCCCATCCTGTGCCCACGGAGGGTCTGCAGATCCTGTGAAAATGCAGAGTCTGACTCAGCGGGTGTGGAGTGGACCCCAGAGTCTGCCTCTACTAAGCTCCCAGGTGATGCTGACCGTCCTGGCCCGGGGAGCACACTCTGAATAGCAAGACTGAGGGGACCTGGTTCCCTTAGAGGATGGCCCTTCTCCCCACTCCCCTGCTGTGTCCTGG
>NW_022634545.1:0-909 GCF_010015895.1 Lontra canadensis
TTTTTCCTCTCATACTCCATGTCTTCAGCCAGGTTGATCCTAAGTGATGCAGTGTCTACTCCAGTATACCTGTATGCTGGTCTCATCCACCATTCCATGAAAAGAATACATCTTTTGTAAGTAAATCACACAGTTTGCCCACATGAACTGTAGTGGCATCTCACTAATATCTCTTGGTCAAATGGTGTTTTAGTATCTCTCTCCTTCCTTCCTTCCTTCAACACCACAGGGATGGATAGAGGGATTAGCACATTCTCCATATCCCACTGCCAATTCCAGACCAATCTTCTAATTGAATGATTATGTTTTTGTCAACATTCAATCACTTGAGGACAAGAATGAAAAAGAGGCCAAAGGATTTGGAATTGTTTTCTAAACCATGTTGTTCTAGGCTGGATAATGGCCTCCAAAGATATCCAAGTCTTAATCTCTAGAACCTGTGAGTGTTACCTCTTAAGGCAAAAAAGAATATCACAGATGTGATTAAACTAAGTGTTCTGGGAGAAGATGATCCTGGATTATCCAGGTGGGCCCTAAATGCAATCACAAGTATTCTTACAAGAAGGAGGCATAACATCTTAGGGAGACTTAAGACCGAGAAGGAGGGCAATGTGACCACTGAAGCAAGACGCTACACTATTGGCTTTGAAGATGGTAGCGACCACAAGTCAAAGAATGTGAGAAATGCAGCACCAGAAACTGGAAAAAGCAAGGAAACAGATTCTCTCCTAGGGTTTCTAGAGGGAGCATGGCCTTGTTAATACTTTTAGGCCAGTGGAACCCATTTTGGATTTATGGCCTCCAGAACTATAAAAGAATAGATGTATGTTGTTTAAACCAAATTTCATACTTTGTTATCACAGCCATAGAAGAATAATACAAATTCTTGAATAGCTTCTAAGACAATTC
>NW_022634545.1:919-3455 GCF_010015895.1 Lontra canadensis
AATTAATGCCTAGCACATTGAAAATGTTCAATAAAGACCAATTATTGTTTTTATTATGCATTATTTTGTATTTTAATTATAAGTTCTTTAAGAGAAACCCTACATCTTCATGTATCTTTGTCTTCTCCATAGTTCCCTTTACCACAGTATTGCATTAAGCAGGTGCTCAGTAAACTTTAGTTTTAATGAAACAGGCAAGACACCATTTCCTGGTGAGACATGAAAATGTTATCTTCCTATGAAGGAAGAAATATCACTCTCTTTGTTTCATCATGTGCTATATACTCCTCATTTCTCTGTAACTTGCTTCGACTTCTCCTGTGCTACCGGGAGTACCATCACCAATGGCTTCCTAAATGCTGGATTCAAGGACATGTTGTAGGTCTTACCTTACTGCTAGCCATTTCCTTTTTCTGGAATCTCTCTTCTCTCTTTGCTTTGGTTACTCCACACTCTATCCCTGACTTTTCCTTTTCTGGTCTCTTTGTGTGTTCTTTTTTCTCTCCATGGCTCTAATACTGTGTGCTCAAAGGTTTAACCTGAGATTCTTATTTCTTTTTATTCTACATAATCTTTCTGGGAATCATTGCCACTCATGATTTTTACAACTCCCTAGCTGCCATATATTGATAACTTCCATATTCATACTTTTAAAATAGAACTCTCCCTTAAATTTCAGACTCAAAAGTCCAGCTGAGTGCTAGATAGCTTATCCTTGATATACCAAAGACATCTCCAATTCCATAACATTTGCCAAAAATAGCACATTACCTTCTTTTCCACTAAACACCCCCTCCTTTTGTGTATTTTCATCTCTGTTGGAGACACTACCATTTACTCAGACTCTGGGAGTTAGGCATGGCCCTACCTCTCACTCAAAGCCCATATCTAATCAGTCACTAAGTTTTGCTGATTGCATGAGCTGAGTACCTGTTGGATTCATTTTCAAACAGCCATCCTTCCTACCAATGTCTTTTGTCATGATCGTTTCTTACCTTTGCTTCTGTATGAATATTCTAATATTTCATTTCCCATGCATCTTTTTCCCTAGTAGCTATAAGAATAGTCCCCAATGAAGCACAAACTTAAACTTTGTCTAGAACTCTACCTAACAGTTTATGAATGGCTCCCACCTGGATCAACTCCCTTTTCTTTTGGCTAACTTTTCCTACAAGACTCAGGCACCATCTCCTGCAGAAAGACTTAGCCGAGTTGTGGGTGAGCTGAAAAACTTGGGGTATGTTCTAGAATCTGAGAGCACCATGCAAAAGTAAGGAAGGCATTGAATGGGACCTGGAAGAGACAATTCTCCCATCCCGTCAGCAGTGGCCTGATGCATCCTAGGGCTGTCCTAACAAATTCCCACAAATGTAGCAGCTAAATGACACAGATAAATTACCTTACAGTTCTGTAGATCAGAAGACCACAACAGGTTTCACAGAGCTAAACAAAAGGTTTCTTAAGGCTGTGTTCCTTTCTGGAGGCTCTAAGGGAGAATCTATTTCCTTGTTCATTTCAGGTGATTGGCAGAATTCTGTTCCATGGTCTTTATTTTCTTATAGCTCTCAGTTGAGGAGCACTGAGGTTCTGCTGGCCTGTGGTCCTGTCTCTTCTACAAAGCCAGCAATGGTCAGTCCCCTCTTACACTTCTTATCTCCCCTCTGTCTTCCATTTCATGTTTTGGGGCCCACTGCCTCTGCCTCCCTCTTCTGAGTTTGAGTTCTTGGGACTAGACTGGTCCACCTATATAATCCAAAACAGCTCTCCATTTTAAGATTTTTAATCTTAATAATCTCTGCTAGTCTCTTTACAATGGAAGGTAATATACTCATAGGTTCTGAGAGACAATTTTTCGGCCTACCACACCAGGTTTGAGACAAATGATCAGTGAAAACCTTAGATCACCTAACTTGAGTTCTCTGTCCACAAGCCTCATGATTTGATCATTTTTCTTTGTTTTGTTTTGCTATTTAAATTTCTAACTTTAGGTTTGTGTTTTGAATCCAAGGGATATAAGAAGGGACTGAGCTCTGTATGGCTCACTTAGTGGGTAATTCCAGAAATGTTAGGTGTATAAACATCTCTCCGGGCACTTAGGTAGAGGTCTCGTGCAAAAAGGCATTAACAGGTGTGCTAGTAATGGAAGAGCACCCAGAAGGCTGTTCAGAAGATGACTGGAAATCAATGAACAGAGTTCCATCATTTGAAATTTAAGTCATAAACTGAACATTTAATAAGATTTTTTTCCAAATTTTCTGTATTTTATTAAATTGAACTAGCTGGAAATTAACATTTTAAATTATTATAAAATAAACTTAGGATTATCCATTACAAAAAAAAAAAACCCAGTCATTTAAAGTAATAAACAATCAAGTAATTTCATGGAAAAGGCCATTATGAAAAATAATATTTTTTCATTATTAACATTCTAGTTGCAACTAAAATTATTAAGATAAAACAATTGAGTTTTATTTTAATTAGGTTAAACATTTGTTTACAATTATGTTTGATTATAACATAAATATTCTTAATGGGC
>NW_022634546.1:0-3452 GCF_010015895.1 Lontra canadensis
GGAGAAAGACAACTATCATATGATCTCCCTGATATGAGGGAGAGGAAATGCAACATGGGGGGTTAAGGGGGTAGGAGAAGAGTAAATGAAAGAAGATGGGATTGGGAGGGAGACAAACCATAAGTGACTCTTAATCTCACAAAACAAACTGAGGGTTGATGGGGGAGGGGCCTTGGGATGGGGGTGGGGTTATGGACATTGGGTAGGGTATGTGCTATGGTGAGTGCTGTGAAGGGTGTAAACCTGGCGATTCACAGACCTGTACCCCTGGGGATAAAAATATATTATATGTTTATAAAAAATAAAATTAAAAAAAAAGCTATTAGAGCCCTTACCACCCCACGAACATCCCCCTGATATTATAATTAGTCAGGGAGCGGGTAGGCAGGACAATAGGTCAGCCATTAACCTCAAGAAAACTCGTGTACTGAGAGCTAACACTGTAACACACACACAATCTCCAATTCCAGGACACATCCCTTCAATGTGTTAGCTCTGCACAGAGAAATCTAGCTCCTAGAATCTTAAGTTATGATGAGTCAAGTTCAACACCTTGTAGTACACCTGCTTTTTGTACAACTAACAACTATTGCCCGAAATGTTGCAGATATCTAGCAAAAATGGCAAGATCCTACTAAGCTTGTTTTTTGTCCTAAGGAACTGGCTTGGTAACTGTCAGGTGGGAAATCCAAAAATAAGACAGAAATGTGAACTACAAATTATTTGTGGATATATAGCTGGGCAGAAATGGATGTTAATTCCATTAGTGGATAGTTTCCTACCATTCTGCTGCCAGCCCTCAGGACAATTAGAACCTAGAAATACAATGTCCAAAATGGGGAACTTTCCAATTAGAAAAGATCACTTAAGAAATGCATATAGAAGCAAGCATTCTCCAATTAAGCAGACTAAGAAACCTCTATTAGTTGGCAAGCAGAAGTCTCTAAAATGTTTCAAAATTCCGAAGTCATTGAAACATTCATTGTAAAAGTTTAATGAAAAATTAAAGTTTGGAAAAGTACCTAATACAGAAAAATCTATAGATGTCTGACATAACTCCTGGTGCTTACCTTTTTGCTCCTTTGAGCATTCATTCTAGTCTGAATTGTTTTTCCAATCTGCAGACTACACATCCATAAACAGATGTCTGACATGGTCATGGCCTTCGACACACCCCAGTATCTACCTTCACGGGAGGGTCCCCAAATGAGTTCCTCCCAGAGCTGATAAAACTGGATGGTTTCTGGCAAACTACTATATAGGTATAATACTATACCCTCAAACAGCCAAGTGGAAATTCTAGTAAAGTCCAGGGTCTGCAGAAGGGGTCCTGCAAAAAGTGGCACTGTAGAGGGATGGGTACAAACCCTTAGCAGAATTAGCTCTTTCCACATCTCTCTGTCTGCAGTCATTGATCCAGAGAGGATAATAAAATTTCACATTGTCTCATCCCTTTCAAGTCCATACCCTACCTATATCCCTTCTCTCACAGAGGTATACCATTGCCTTCTTGCTGGTGGCATCCTGCATAAATGTTCTTAGCTTTCTGCCTGCTGGGAACTTACGGCTGATTAGTTCCTTCCTTTGGCTCTCGCTATGAGTGACTCTGGATCTTGGGAGAGAGTATCTTTGCACCCTCTTTGGGAATCCATGTTATACCCAAGTGGGGTCATTCCATACTGCCAGAAATCCTTAAAATTCAAATTATGCACCAGAGGGAAGGAAACAAATTGAAGCTCATATGCTGGATGGGTTGGATCAACATAGGATGTCATTTCATATAAATACAAGTCTGTGAGTCATTGATAGCAACTGTCCTCACGAATCTGAACAGGGCTGTAAATGCAGCTCTTTCAGCAATTAAAAGTTCCCCTATTCCTTTTCCCGATCCCCCAATTTCTCCTGCTTATCAAAGGCGGATCATAAATGATAGGCTTTTTTTCTCCTTAAAGTTATACATCTTATGGTAACTTTGAAATATAAAACCAACCTATAGATGCCCAAGACTGAAGGAAACAAAAGGAAAGATGCCCTTTGAAAATAAAAACTCTTAATAATGCATAAATATAAAATATGAACTGCTAAAGGGATCCTGTGCCTAAACTCTAGCACAGTGTCCTTAATATTCCAGGGACACAAACTGATTTTAACGTTTTCTCCATACATGATAGTGACCCTAGGGTCCATGCAGTGGTCTTTGTGTCCACAAATATATGTTGTCAATGTGAGATATTTTTCTCACTGGTTGGATATTGCACAAATTAACTTGTGGAGAGCTCTATCTCCTTGGATTAGAGACAAGTACTTGTAAGGATTGGGCATTCTAAAACTGTCAGAAAGATAGAAACTAACCTAAATGTGTTGCAAATTCATATGTCCGGGCAAATAGACTTGGCTTTAGTTATCAGCACTAAAAATAAAACTGTCATGTGCCTTGGTTTAATAAAATAAGTAGATGTGATCTCTATTCCAAAACGTTAAAAAATAGCTTAGAAGAATGACAAGATTTTGTTTCCTAATTTTTAAAAAAAAATATTTAATTAATTTTTATTTTATACATTAAAATTTTATTTTCATTCCAGCTACTCAATACACCATTTTATATTAGTTCCATGTGCACAGTATAGTGATTCAACACTTCCATCCATCACCTGTGCACATCAGGACAAGCACAACCTGCAATCTTCATCTCCTATTTCACTGATCCCATCCCTTGTCTCACACAATTTTTATGGGTAATCTCAGTGAAACTGTTAGGAGCAAGTTACATTGAATAGATGTAAATAAAATTAGAAATTTTAGATAAAGTCTTAGTCCTCCAAATATTTTGGGTAAACTAAAACTTTAATATTTTGGTGAGTTAGGTCAATGGTTAAATGAAATTACTTTCATTAAGACAATACTAAGTTATTAGTAAATGAACATGAGTTTATCTCCTTTTGGTTACCTTATTGCAAAGAAACTGGGCTTGTTTTTAAATGCATTTTGTGCTTTCCTGAAAGATTGTTTAATGAAGAAGCACATATTTCAGCAAATTATGAAATACATTCATAAATTCCCCAACCTAAAGAATACTCGTTCACAGGTCACAACTGCTTTCTTTGAAAATGAAAGTTTCCAAGAGTTAAGAATTCTAAGTAATGTAATGAAGGCTACTGAAAATAATAAAAACAACTCAGAATGCAAAGAAGGTAAGATGTGTGTTTTTCATAAGTAAAGGAATGAGGAATGGAAATCTATTTTTCCCCCCGAGGGAAAAAAGAAAGAAATTCTGTTCTACAGCAAAGCTAGTTATCCAAAGAGGTCAAACTCAGGACAAAAATCTGAATTTAAAACAGAAAGTTGTAAAGCCTTCTAAAAAGGGAATATTTGGAAAGGAGTGTTTTGTGTGCTCAGGACGGTCGGAGATTGGAATGAAGAATTTTCCAATCAAAAGTAAGCTGGTGAAACAT
>NW_022634547.1:0-3449 GCF_010015895.1 Lontra canadensis
GCTAAATGCCCCAATCAAAAGACACAGGGTATCAGAATGGATAAAAAAACAAAACCCATCTATATGTTGCCTACAAGAAACTCATTTTAAACCCGAAGACACCTTCAGATTTAAAGTGAGGGGGTGGAAAAGAATTTACCACGCTAATGGACATCAGAAGAAAGCAGGAGTGGCAATCCTTATATCATATCAATTGGATTTTAAGCCAAAGACTATAATAAGAGATGAGGAAGGACACTATATCATACTCAAAGGATCTGTCCAACAAGAAGATCTAACAATTGTCAATATCTATGCCCCTAACGTGGGAGCAGCCAACTATATAAACCAATTAATAACAAAATCAAAGAAACACATCAACAATAATACAATAATAGTAGGGGACTTTAACACTCCCCTCACTGAAATGGACAGATCATCCAAGCAAAAGATCAACAAGGAAATAAAGGCCTTAAATGACACACTGGGCCAGATGGACATCAAAGATCTATTTAGAACATTTCATCCCAAAGCAACAGAATACACATTCTTCTCTAGTGCACATGGAACATTCTCCAGAATAGATCACATCCTCCGTTCCTAAATCAGGTCTCAACCGGTATCAAAAGATTGGGATCATTCCCTGCATATTTTCAGACCACAATGCTCTGAAGCTAGAACTCAATCACAAGAGGAAATTTGGAAAGAACCCAAATGCATGGAGACTAAACAGCATCCTTCTAAAGAATGAATGGGTCAACCAGGAAATTAAAGAAGAATTGAAAAAAGTCATGGAAACAAATGATAATGAAAACACAACAGTTCAAAATCTGTGGGACACAACAAAGGCAGTCCTGAGAGGAAAATATATAGCAGTACAAGCCTTTTTCAAGAAACAAGAAAGGTCTCAGGTACACAACCTAACCCTACACCTAAAGGAGCTGGAGAAAGAACAAAAAAGAAACCCTAAACCCAGCAGGAGAAGAGAAATCATACAGATCAGAGCAGAAATCAATGAAATAGAAACCAAAAAAACAATAGAACAAATCAACGAAACTAGGAGCTGGTTCTTTGAAAGAATTAATAAGATTGATAAACCCCTGGCCAGACTTATCAAAAAGAAAAGAGAAAGGACCCAAATAAGTAAAATCATGAATGAAAGAGGAGAGATCACAACGAACACCAAAGAAATACAGACAATTATAAGAACATATTATGAGAAACTCTACGCCAACAAATTTGACAATCTGGAAGAAATGGATGCATTCCTAGAGACATATAAACCTCCACAACTGAACCAGGAAGATATAGAAAGCCTGAACAGACCCATAACCAGTAAGGAGATTGAAACAGTCATCAAAAATCTCCAAACAAAAAAAGCCCAGGGCCAGACGGCTTCCCGGGGGAATTCTATCAAACATTTAAAGAAGAACTAATTCTTATTCTCCTGAAACTGTTCCAAAAAATAGAAATGGAAGGAAAACTTCCAAACTCATTTTATGAGGCCAGCATCACCTTGATCCCAAAACCTGACAAGGATCCCATCAAAAAAGAGAACTACAGACCAATATCCTTGATGAACACAGATGCAAAAATTCTCACCAAAATACTAGCCAATAGGATTCAACAGTACGTTAAAAGGATTACTCACCACGACCAAGTGGGATTTATTCCAGGGCTGCAAGGTTGGTTCAACATCCGCAAATCAATCAATGTGATAAAACACATTAATAAAAGAAAGAACAAGAACCATATGATACTCTCCATAGATGCTGAAAAAGCATTGACAAAGTACAGCATCCCTTCCTGATCAAAACTCTTCAAAGTGTAGGGATAGAGGGCACATACCTCAATATTATCAAAGCCATCTATGAAAAACCCACTGCAAATATCATTCTCAATGGAGAAAAACTGAAAGCTTTTCCTCTAAGGTCAGGAACACGGCAGGGATGTCCATTATCACCACTGCTATTCAACATAGTACTAGAAGTCCTAGCCTCAGCAATAAGACAACAAAAGGAAATTAAAGGCATCCAAATCGGCAAAGAAGAAGTCAAACTATCACTCTTTGCAGATGATATGATACTATATGTGGAAAGCCCAAAAGACTCCACTCCAAAACTGCTTGAACTTGTACAGGAATTCAGTAAAGTGTCAGGATATAAAATCAATGCACAGAAATCAGTTGCATTTCTCTACATGAACAACAAGACAGAAGAATGAGAAATTAAGGAGTCAATCCCATTTACAATTGCACCCAAAACTATAAGATACCTAGGAATAAACCTAACCAAAGAGGCTAAGAATCTATACTCAGAAAGCTATAAAGTACTCATGAAAGAAATTGAGGAAGACACAAAGAAATGGAAAAATGTTCCATGCTCCTGGATTGGAAGAATAAATATTGTGAAAATGTCTATGCTACCTAAAGCAATCTACACATTTAATGCAATTCCTATCAAAGTACCATCCATTTTTTTCAAAGAAATGGAACAAATAATCCTAAAATTTATATGGAACCAGAAAAGACCGCGAATAGCCAAAGGAATATTGAAAAAGAAAGCCAAAGTTGGTGGCATCACAATTCCGGACTTCAAGCTCTATTACAAAGCTGTCATCATCAAGACAGCATGATACTGGCACAAAAACAGACACATAGATCAATGGAACAGAATAGAGAGCCCAGAAATAGACCCTCAACTCTATGGTCAACTTATCTTCGACTAAGCAGGAAAGAATGTCCAATGGAAAAAAGACAGCCTCTTCAATAAATGGTGTTGGGAAAATTGGACAGCCACATGCAGAAAAATGAAATTGAATCATTTCCTTACACCACACATGAAAATAGACTCAAAATGGATGAAGGACCTCAATGTGAGAAAGGAATCCATCAAAATCCTTGAGGAGAACACAGGCAGCAACCTCTTTGACCTCAGCTGCAGCAACATCTTCCTAGGAACATTGCCAAAGGCAAGGGAAGCAAGGGCAAAAATGAACTATTGGGATTTTATCAAGATCAAAAGCTTTTGCACAGCAAAGGAAACAGTTCACAAAACCAAAAGACAACTGACAGAATGGGAGAAGATATTTGCAAACGACATATCAGATAAAGGGCTAGTGTCCAGAATCTATAAAGAACTTAGCAAACTCAACACCCAAAGAACAAATAAGCCAATCAAGAAATGGGCAGAAGACATGAATAGACATTCCTGCAAAGAAGACATCCAGATGGCCAACAGACACATGAAAAAGTGCTCCATATCACTCGGCATCAGGGTAATACAAATCAAAACCACAATGAGATATCACCTCACACCAGTCAGAATGGCCAAAATTAACAAGTCCGGAAATGACAGATGCTGGCGAGGATGCGGAGAAAGGGGAACCCTCCTACACTGTTGGTGGGAATGCAAGCTGGTGCAACCACTCTGGAAAACAGCATGGAGGTTCCTCAAAGTGTTGAAAATAGA
>NW_022634548.1:0-3448 GCF_010015895.1 Lontra canadensis
TATATATATATATATATATATATATATATATATATATATATATTTGGTGATGGACATTCTAACATACATGGAGTGATATTTCATTGTGGTTATAATTTTCACTGCCTAATGACCAGTGATGTTGAGCATTTTTTCATGTATCTGTTAGCATTTTTCATGTACCTGTTAGCCTCTCATTTATCTCCTTAGGAGAAATGTCTATTCACCTCCTTTGCTCACTTTTTAATTGGATTATTTGTTTATTTACTCATCTATTTTTGCTATTGAGTTGTATGAGTAACTTTTATGTTTTGGATTGTAACTTCTTATCAGATATATTGTTTGCAAGTATGTTTTCCCATTATATAGGTTGTCTTTTCACTTTTTTGATGATTTTCTTAGTCCCTTTGCTTTTGTTGCATCACATAAGTTATGGTATGCTGTTTCCATTTTGTATGTATCATTTTTTTTTAAATTTCCTTTTACTTTCTTATTTAATCCATTTAGTTGTTCAGGATAACACTATTCGATTTCTATATGATCATGAGTTTTCCATTTTCCCTCTTCTTATAGATCTCTACTTTCATGCTATTGTGGCCAGAGAAGGTACTTGTTATGATTTCCATTTCCTTAAATTTGCTAAAACTTGTTTTGTGGCCTTACATATAGTCCATCCTAGAAAATATTTCATGTACACTTGAGGAAAAATAATATTCTAAATAATAGTTGAAAAAATATCCCAAATCTGGGGAAGGAAACAGAGATCCAGATCCAGAGGGCACAGAGATCCCCCTAACAAAATCAACACAAGGAGGTCCACACCAAGGTACATAAAATTGAAATGGCAAAAATGAGCACAAAAAAGCAGCACAAGAATGCAGTTACACCTAAGGGAATTTTAAAAGTAGTAAGAGAAAGCAGTTATACACAAAGGAAACCCCATAAGACTATCATCTGATTTCTCAGCAGAAACTTTACAGGTCAGATGCAAGTAGCATGATATATTCAAATGCCAGGAGGAAAAAAAAAACTGCAACCAAGAATATTCTATCTAGCGAGGCTACTATTCAGAATAGAAAGATATATAGATTTTCCTAGATAAACAATATTTAAAGGAATTCATTTCCACTAAAACCAGCCTTACAAGAAATGTTAAGGGGAGTTTTTTGAGTGGAAAGGAAAGGCTATAATTAAGAATTAGAAAATTAGAAAAATAACATATGTTACAGGTATATACAAATGTAATAAAAGTAGTAGATTAATCTTTTATAAAACCAGTACAGAGGTGAAAACACAAAAGCAGTAAAATCAATTGTATCTATAAAAACCAAAGAACACACAAAATAATATAAAATATTATATATATTAAATGTATGGGAGGTAAAAATTTAGTCCTTATAAAATGGGTTCAAACTTAAGTGACGATAAGTGTAATATAGACTGTTTTATGAATAGAATAGTGTATACAAACCTAATGGTAACCACAAATAAAAAACCTGTAATAGATATGCAAAAAGATAAAGGGAAAGGAATCCAAGCATATCACTAAAGAAAGCCATCAAACCACAATGGAAGATAACAAGAGAAGAAAGAAACAGAGAAGCACAAGAAAAACAATTGTAAAATAAATTAAAAAAATGAAAATAAATATATGCCTAACAATAATCACTTTGAATGTAAATGGATTGCATGTTCCAATCAAAAGACACAGGTGACAGTGGATTAAAAAAAAAAAAAAGAACAACCTCCATGCTGCCTACAATAGACTCATTTCAGACCTGAAGACACATGCAGATTAAAAATGAAGGGATGGAAAAGCATTTATCACGCAAATGAAAGTGAAAGGAAAGCTGGGGTAACAATACATATATTGGACAAAATAGACTTTAAAACAGACTGTACCAAGAGACAAAAAAGGACACTAAATAATCATAAAAGGAACAATCCAATGAGAAGATATAAAACTTTTAAATATTTATGCACCTAATATGGGAGCACCTAAATACATAAAGTAACTATTAACAAACATAAAGGAAAAAATCAATAGTAATGCAATAATAGTAGGGGGCTTTAATATCCCACTTGTGTCAATGGATAGATAATCCAGACAAAGAAATTAAAAAAAAAAAGCAAGGAAATGGTGGTTTTCAATGACACATTAGATCAGATGGACCTAACAGATTACTCAGAACATTCCATCCAAAAACAGTGTATTACATATTTTTTGAAGTACACATGGAATTGTCTCCAGAATAAATCATGTTAGGCCACAAAACAAGTCAATAAATTAAAAAAATCTTGAAATCATATCATATGTCTTTTTAACTACAATGTTGCAAAACTAAAAATCAACCTTAAGAAAAATCCTGGAAAGAATATAAATATATGGATGGGAAATAACATGTTACTAAACAACGAATGATTCAACTAAGAAATCTAAGAGAAAATTTAAAAAAGAATCTGAAGAAAAGTGAAAATGAAAACACAATGTTCCAAAATCTTTGGGATGCAGCGAAAGCTGTTCTAAGAAGGAATATTATAACAATATAGGCCTAACTCAAGAAGCAAGAACATTTTTAAATAAAATACCTGACCTTACACTTAAAGGAACTAGAAAAAGAACAAAGGCCAAAGGCAGTAGAAGGATGTAAATAATAAAGATTAGAACAGAAATAAATGAAATAGAGACTAAAAAAACAATAGAAAAGAACAATGAAACAAGGAACTAGTTCTCTAAAAAGATCAACAAAATTGATAAACCTTACTCAGACTTAATAAAAAAGAGAGAGAGGATTCAAATAAATAAAATCAGAAATGAAAAAAGATAAATAACACCACATAAATACAAAGGATTATAGGAGAATATTGTGAAAAATTATATGCTAATAAATTGAACAACCTAGAAGAAATGGATAAATTTCTAGAAACATATAACCTCCCCAAACTAAATGGGAAGAAATAGAAAATTTGAACAGACTGATTATTAGCAATGAAATTGAGTGTGTAATAAAAAATTTCCTAACAAACCAAAGTAAAAACACAGATGAGACAGGTGAAATAACAACCAGCCCCATAGAAACACAAACATTTTAAGATTATTGTGATGAAAAACTACATGCCAACAAACTGGACAACCTAGAAGAAATGGATAAATTCCTGGTAACATATAAATTACCAAAACAAAAACAGGAATAGAAAAAACAGACTGATAACTGGCAAAGAAACAGAATCAATAATCAAAAAACTCCCAAAAAACAAATCTCCAGAACCAGATGACTTCACAGATGAATTCTACCAAAATTTAAAAAAAAAAGTTAATACCTAGTTTTCTCAAGGTCTTCAAAAAATAGGAAGGAAAGCTTCCAAATTCATTCAATGATGCCAGCATTACACTGAAACTATAACCAGATGAAGAAACTACAAAAAAAAAAAAAAGAAAACTACAAGCAACATCTCTAATAAATATTGA
>NW_022634549.1:0-3447 GCF_010015895.1 Lontra canadensis
TATATATATATATATATATATATATATATATATATATATATATTTGGTGATGGACATTCTAACATACATGGAGTGATATTTCATTGTGGTTATAATTTTCACTGCCTAATGACCAGTGATGTTGAGCATTTTTTCATGTATCTGTTAGCATTTTTCATGTACCTGTTAGCCTCTCATTTATCTCCTTAGGAGAAATGTCTATTCACCTCCTTTGCTCACTTTTTAATTGGATTATTTGTTTATTTACTCATCTATTTTTGCTATTGAGTTGTATGAGTAACTTTTATGTTTTGGATTGTAACTTCTTATCAGATATATTGTTTGCAAGTATGTTTTCCCATTATATAGGTTGTCTTTTCACTTTTTTGATGATTTTCTTAGTCCCTTTGCTTTTGTTGCATCACATAAGTTATGGTATGCTGTTTCCATTTTGTATGTATCATTTTTTTTTAAATTTCCTTTTACTTTCTTATTTAATCCATTTAGTTGTTCAGGATAACACTATTCGATTTCTATATGATCATGAGTTTTCCATTTTCCCTCTTCTTATAGATCTCTACTTTCATGCTATTGTGGCCAGAGAAGGTACTTGTTATGATTTCCATTTCCTTAAATTTGCTAAAACTTGTTTTGTGGCCTTACATATAGTCCATCCTAGAAAATATTTCATGTACACTTGAGGAAAAATAATATTCTAAATAATAGTTGAAAAAATATCCCAAATCTGGGGAAGGAAACAGAGATCCAGATCCAGAGGGCACAGAGATCCCCCTAACAAAATCAACACAAGGAGGTCCACACCAAGGTACATAAAATTGAAATGGCAAAAATGAGCACAAAAAAGCAGCACAAGAATGCAGTTACACCTAAGGGAATTTTAAAAGTAGTAAGAGAAAGCAGTTATACACAAAGGAAACCCCATAAGACTATCATCTGATTTCTCAGCAGAAACTTTACAGGTCAGATGCAAGTAGCATGATATATTCAAATGCCAGGAGGAAAAAAAAAACTGCAACCAAGAATATTCTATCTAGCGAGGCTACTATTCAGAATAGAAAGATATATAGATTTTCCTAGATAAACAATATTTAAAGGAATTCATTTCCACTAAAACCAGCCTTACAAGAAATGTTAAGGGGAGTTTTTTGAGTGGAAAGGAAAGGCTATAATTAAGAATTAGAAAATTAGAAAAATAACATATGTTACAGGTATATACAAATGTAATAAAAGTAGTAGATTAATCTTTTATAAAACCAGTACAGAGGTGAAAACACAAAAGCAGTAAAATCAATTGTATCTATAAAAACCAAAGAACACACAAAATAATATAAAATATTATATATATTAAATGTATGGGAGGTAAAAATTTAGTCCTTATAAAATGGGTTCAAACTTAAGTGACGATAAGTGTAATATAGACTGTTTTATGAATAGAATAGTGTATACAAACCTAATGGTAACCACAAATAAAAAACCTGTAATAGATATGCAAAAAGATAAAGGGAAAGGAATCCAAGCATATCACTAAAGAAAGCCATCAAACCACAATGGAAGATAACAAGAGAAGAAAGAAACAGAGAAGCACAAGAAAAACAATTGTAAAATAAATTAAAAAAATGAAAATAAATATATGCCTAACAATAATCACTTTGAATGTAAATGGATTGCATGTTCCAATCAAAAGACACAGGTGACAGTGGATTAAAAAAAAAAAAAAGAACAACCTCCATGCTGCCTACAATAGACTCATTTCAGACCTGAAGACACATGCAGATTAAAAATGAAGGGATGGAAAAGCATTTATCACGCAAATGAAAGTGAAAGGAAAGCTGGGGTAACAATACATATATTGGACAAAATAGACTTTAAAACAGACTGTACCAAGAGACAAAAAAGGACACTAAATAATCATAAAAGGAACAATCCAATGAGAAGATATAAAACTTTTAAATATTTATGCACCTAATATGGGAGCACCTAAATACATAAAGTAACTATTAACAAACATAAAGGAAAAAATCAATAGTAATGCAATAATAGTAGGGGGCTTTAATATCCCACTTGTGTCAATGGATAGATAATCCAGACAAAGAAATTAAAAAAAAAAAGCAAGGAAATGGTGGTTTTCAATGACACATTAGATCAGATGGACCTAACAGATTACTCAGAACATTCCATCCAAAAACAGTGTATTACATATTTTTTGAAGTACACATGGAATTGTCTCCAGAATAAATCATGTTAGGCCACAAAACAAGTCAATAAATTAAAAAAATCTTGAAATCATATCATATGTCTTTTTAACTACAATGTTGCAAAACTAAAAATCAACCTTAAGAAAAATCCTGGAAAGAATATAAATATATGGATGGGAAATAACATGTTACTAAACAACGAATGATTCAACTAAGAAATCTAAGAGAAAATTTAAAAAAGAATCTGAAGAAAAGTGAAAATGAAAACACAATGTTCCAAAATCTTTGGGATGCAGCGAAAGCTGTTCTAAGAAGGAATATTATAACAATATAGGCCTAACTCAAGAAGCAAGAACATTTTTAAATAAAATACCTGACCTTACACTTAAAGGAACTAGAAAAAGAACAAAGGCCAAAGGCAGTAGAAGGATGTAAATAATAAAGATTAGAACAGAAATAAATGAAATAGAGACTAAAAAAACAATAGAAAAGAACAATGAAACAAGGAACTAGTTCTCTAAAAAGATCAACAAAATTGATAAACCTTACTCAGACTTAATAAAAAAGAGAGAGAGGATTCAAATAAATAAAATCAGAAATGAAAAAAGATAAATAACACCACATAAATACAAAGGATTATAGGAGAATATTGTGAAAAATTATATGCTAATAAATTGAACAACCTAGAAGAAATGGATAAATTTCTAGAAACATATAACCTCCCCAAACTAAATGGGAAGAAATAGAAAATTTGAACAGACTGATTATTAGCAATGAAATTGAGTGTGTAATAAAAAATTTCCTAACAAACCAAAGTAAAAACACAGATGAGACAGGTGAAATAACAACCAGCCCCATAGAAACACAAACATTTTAAGATTATTGTGATGAAAAACTACATGCCAACAAACTGGA
The DNA here is from genome assembly GCF_010015895.1 of Lontra canadensis. Taxonomy (NCBI): domain Eukaryota; kingdom Metazoa; phylum Chordata; class Mammalia; order Carnivora; family Mustelidae; genus Lontra; species Lontra canadensis. The sequence continues at coordinate 3,111 of NW_022634549.1, forward strand.
CAACCTAGAAGAAATGGATAAATTCCTGGTAACATATAAATTACCAAAACAAAAACAGGAATAGAAAAAACAGACTGATAACTGGCAAAGAAACAGAATCAATAATCAAAAAACTCCCAAAAAACAAATCTCCAGAACCAGATGACTTCACAGATGAATTCTACCAAAATTTAAAAAAAAAAGTTAATACCTAGTTTTCTCAAGGTCTTCAAAAAATAGGAAGGAAAGCTTCCAAATTCATTCAATGATGCCAGCATTACACTGAAACTATAACCAGATGAAGAAACTACAAAAAAAAAAAAAGAAAACTACAAGCAACATCTCTAATAAATATTGA
>NW_022634550.1:0-3447 GCF_010015895.1 Lontra canadensis
CCCCCCCCCCAACCACCAGACGCGCAGACTCTGGCCCTGTGTGCCGCCCAGAGACAGGGACGGGCAGAGCCTGGCCCGGAGGCGCCTGACTTACTCCCAGAACTCGATGACGGGGGACCGACGGTCAGCTAGCTGGTCACATGTGAGGTTGGCTAGGCTGGCATTGGCACAGTCTTCATGGCGGAAGATCTCCACACAGTCGGGCGTGTTCCAGGTATGGCCGCAGGTGGCCCAGGGCAGCGTGGTGGTGAAGGACTTGACCAGGTAGTAGGAGCCCCAGGCCAGCACCATGATGTAGTAGGTGTTGCAGTAGAAGACGATGACCATGGAGGCGTAGCCCAGGCCTGGGAAGCAGAGGGGTTTCTGCGCGGGCTCTTCCGCCATGCCCCCCCCCCTCCCAGGCTCAGAGAAGGCTCCAGAGCTCGGCTGGGAAGATCTGGTGGGAGGATGGCGGGGAGTGGGAGGATGGCAGATGCAGGGAGCCCCCCGGACCCTCCCTTGCATGACGGTCCCGATACCGGGACACTCCCCGGTCTTCATCGGCCCCCGCTCCTGGCTTCACCTGCACCCTCCCTCCAGCCCTCCCCTCTTGCCCCAATCCAAGCACGAACATCCCATATACTCCCTAGCCTCACACACCTGTCCCCTTCTCTCGGGTCCCACTGCCACCATGGATGGTTGAAGGAGGACCAAGCCTCCACCTGGGTCCCCAGTGGCCTCCAGTATTCAGCAGCTGGGGACTTTCTGGTGACCTGGGGCCATATGGGAGACAGTCCCCCTCTCAGCAGGCAACCTTGGCCAATCACTCCACTTCTCTGAGCCCCGGCTTCCTCGGGGTCCCTCCTAGGGCCTGGAGAGACTGGGGGTACACTACCCACACGCAGAAGGAGCTCCAAAGTGACCTTTGCCAATGGTTCTTCCCTTCAAACCCTGAACTCCATGGCTCCCATCCAACCGCCTGAGGCTGGCCCTCTGGCCTTCAGGGAACAGGCGCTGGGTGGCATCTCGTGCTGTCACCTCTCACACCCTCCACTCAGCCCCCGGGGGACCTGCTGGGCCTGCGTGTCATGGCCTCAGTGGAGAGGCCAACCCCCAACTCCAGTCTGCATCTGCCCAAGGTCACTGAGTGGTCTGCAGGCCCTCCAGCTTTCCCCTCATGACTTGGGGGACACCAGTGGGACCCCGGCCTGGTGCCAAGATAGGACAGTATTTCTCAAGTGGGTAGCAGCTTTGCCCTCGTAGGGGGAGGGGGTGGGAGACCAGCCTGGGGCTGCTCACCTTTGAACAGGGGGCAGATGTTCCAGACGTTGATGCTGCCGGCCTTCATGAACTGGCCCAGCGAGATCTCCAAGAAGAAAATGGGGATTCCTCCAACCAGAGCGATCAGGACATAAGGGATAAGGAATACACCTGGGGGAGGGAAGCACAGGGTGGGCACTCGCAGAGGGCAGCCCTGAAGCCCCTGGTTGGCCCCTGGGGAGGTCAGGGTGGGGCCAGCTCTGGGCCACACCCTGGCCCCATCATAACTTCCCACTGGGTGAATCAGTGCAGGGGCGGCCACTGACTCAGAGGTGCGAGGGGAACAACCTTGAGAGAAGGGGGCTGGAGTTGTCGGGAGGGCTGTGGCGGTCCCTGGGTCCTTACAGCCCCGTTTCTTGGGTTGGGGGGGCCCTATGCCCACAAGGGTTCTGGGCTTACAGTCATCTAACAGTGACCTAACAGGCGTGGGGGACACATACCCCTCAGTGTCGCAGTTCCCCGTTTGCTAGGCAGCACAGGGAAGAACGGTGCATTCATGTGCGTGTGCAGTGTGGCTGGCACTCAGGCCTGGGGGGCTGTCTGGCTTGGGCAAGGACAGGGAGCCCCAGCTTTCCCTGCACCCCAGCACCCACCAGCTGCCTGCAAGTGTGAAGGTCTGCAGAAGAGGGTGGGGGACAGTCCCGCAGGGGGTGTCTGAAGATGTCAGTGATCAAGGACAGGGGAGACAAAGTGCAGTACAACAAGCTCTGGTGAGCCTGGCCCTGGAGGTGGCCAGCGTGGCAGGGCAAGGGACCACAGGCCAGAGGTGAGGGGTCAGGGGAGCAGGGCAACGGCAGCCCCCATCTCCTCCTGTTTCACCTCCAGGCCCACTGCCATTCCCCCTGCCTAGCTTTGCAGTGCTCTAAAGTCGGGTCTGGCTGCAGCTTGCCTGGCTCCTGGTCTCAGCATCCTTCTTGTGTGTGACCTTGGGCCAAGGCCTTTGCTCTGGGCCTCAGTTTCCCACCCATCATCCAGTCACTAGGGCTTCCTCCCCACCCCAGTGGTGCTTTGCAGTCACAGGACACACGGGTGCCTATCGCTGTTGCTAGGCTGGGCTGGGGCCGGCGGGCATGGGGCGTGCGCGCAGTGTGTCCAGCGGCGGCGCCGGGCGGCCCAGGCCGCAGGCTACCCAAGCCTGGCTCAGGCACCCAGTGTTCCAGGCCCAAGCTGGAGGGGAGGGGAGGGGAGGGGAGGGGAGGGGAGGGGAGGGGACAGAGTAGCCCATTGTGTGTGTGTGTGTCCGTGTGTGCACACGTGGGGGCCCCACACAATGTGCCACTTGTGTGCCTGACCAGCGGGGGCAGCCTGGGCTCCTCACCTCTGAGAGCCACCCCGGAGGGCAGGCCTCGCCTTCCCACCTCAGTGACCAATCGCTCTGGGGCTCCTGCACCCGGAGTCTGGGGGGAGGCCGTGCTGGGGCTTCAGCTGCTGGCTCGCTGGCCCCCTCCCCCCACACACTGCCAGGCACATGACCGGCTAGGGGGGTGGAGACCGCCAGCCCGGGCCACGGGGCGGCAGCGTCGAGCGAGGGGCGGCCTCCGGCACCCAGTACCCCGGACTTCGGCCCTGCGCCCCAGTGGGGCTGGCCGCCGGCCCGAGGGGGTGCTGGTGGTGGTCGGGGGTCCCGGTCCGGACAGAGCGGGGACGGGGCGGGGGCGCTCACCTCCGCCGTTCTTGTAGCACAGGTAGGGGAAGCGCCACACGTTGCCCAGGCCCACGGCGAAGCCCACGCACGACATGATGAAGTCCATCTGGCGCGTCCAGGTCTCACGCGGTGGCACGGCCAGGCGGCCGCCAGGCGCCCCCAGGCCCGCGGGGCCGTCGCTCTTGGCCGGGGCCCCGTCGGGCCCGGGCGCGATCAGGGGGCCCTTCTTCTCGTCGCCGGACACGCTGTAGATGCCGTTCTCGGCGCTCTTCTTCGCCATGACCCCGGCGGGCCGCACGGCCGGGCCGGGGGGCGCGGCGGCTCGCGGGGGCGGGCGGACGGGGGGGGCGGGGGGGGGGGGCGCCGGGGGCGCGGGGGGGGGCCCCGAAGGCGCGGGCCCGCCGGGGGCCGGGGGGCGGCCGGGCCGGGGGTCGGGGAGGCGGGGCGGCGCGGTCAGAAGCAGTCCACGAAGCACTTGAAAGTGAGCCTGAAGAATCTCATGT
>NW_022634551.1:0-3446 GCF_010015895.1 Lontra canadensis
TAGTTACATATACTATGAAGACACTGTGAAGCACCAATTCACCATCTCCTGAGACAATGGCAAGAACATGCCGATCCTACAGATGAATAGTCTGAGAGCTGAGGACACTACAGTGTGATACTGTAATGTGTGTGCCCAGACCCAAACTTTCCTGCAGGGACACAGGAGTAGCTGGGCTGCAGGGGTGCTTGGGGCACCAAGAGGCCCTCTAGTCACCAGAGGGAGCTCAGATGCTCAAGACACCAGGACTCACTCAGAACACAAGGGAGCTGTCAGGGCACCAGGGAGAGCTTCGGACAGAAGGATCAGATAGTTCATTGCTCTTGAGGCGCTCAGGACACCAGGGGGTGCTCACTTCAGCACGGTGCACTCAAGATCCACACACACAAATCAGACCCAGGAGCAGGGGCAGTGGGAGGGGCTTTTTTTGAGATAGGGGATTTCCCCTCTAGCCTCTCTAGATTCACTCGGGGATATACACGGTTATTTCTATGATCTCTAATTTCTTGTATTCTCCATGCCAACCAGAAGAAGATAACATTGTCTATGTGTAGATGAGATCTCACCAATCCCTAGGGAAATTTCCTTCATCAACCTCATCCATATTCTGTTTCTCTTTCTCCAAAAAGGACCAGTGGGAATTCTCATCATCCCTGAGAAGCACCTGCACAGCCCAGGCTTTCTGAGAGCTTAGTGGCTGTTCTCTGCTCTCAGCGGGGACATATTGCCTATACTAGGTTATGAAAATACCACCAGGACATCTGCCCAAACTGGATCCTTGTCCTCCTAGCTACAGTTTATCCTCTGGCTCATTATCCAAGTGGGTGGACACTTGTGATCAGGAACTGTCCCTCTGGAGGCACCGCTCCATCTCTTGGGTGGAAAGGTAGCCCACCTGATGGGATACGCTCTCTGATGTCCCCCAATGAAACAGTCAGGATGACAAGCCAGAGACAAAAACCCATCGCAGTATTGCTGGGTCTTGTTCTGGGGGGAGTCTATGAGAGCAGCCTTGGGGGATGTGTCTGAAACATGTTTCCTGGATTCCACAAAGGAAACCCACATGAATCCTCAGATCTGGCTGGTAGAGTGTGGATCCCTGCCCATCCAGTGCTGTCCTTCATGTATCCCACAGAAAGCCAACATGACCTCACTCTGCCCTGTTGTAACTTCTCCCTCAACCTGTCTTGGATCCTGAGCCCCATGGGGCTAGAGTCCTGTCACTCTTTTCTGATCCCCACCAGGTGTCATTTGTAGAGTGGGGCTTAATAACAAATGTTTACCATGATGACAGAACCCTAAGGTGGGGCTAAACTAGGAACCATAGCCCAAATTATTATTCAGAAGAAAAATAACGTATCAACTGCTAATGAGGCAACACTGACATTTCCTCTCAATTCCCTGCTTTGTTTCATTTGGATCTGGATTTCCATATAGATTTCAAAAATAACTTCCAGTTTTCTAGCTTTCTTTGCTTTTTCTTCTGTTATTATTATAGAAGATCCCTACAGTAGGTGGATGAGGTGTGGGTATAGACAGGTGTTTACAGTCTATGGTTGGTCTTTCTATCCCTGACCTGAGACCCTTGATGTCGTCCTCACAAGAGAATCTCAGGTTTACCTCACTAAGGTGACACAGGAAGGCATAAGGGGAGGGGAGAGGAGGACCTGCTTCCCTTATCCCATGAAGAAATCTAGCCTGAGCTGGAATTTGGCATTTACTATCCTCCAGATCTTGAATTATCTGGCAAGTATCTCAAGAGGATCTTTCCTCACCTCTGATGCACAGCAAATGTCCATCCTTTCTTTCCTGGGGGAAAGAGGTGGGGTTTCTGGACCTAAAACACAAACTTGTAGGACACCCTTAAGGTTGCCACCAATTCCACAGGAGCCTCAACTCAGACATCTCCACACTGAAACTTCATCAATTCACCATCTACAGTTTAATTTTCCCATTTTCTTTTGGGTTCTGTAGGTATATCTGTGGGTGGCTTCTGCCCTAGTAAGTTGTGGTTCCTGGCATATGTGCATTTGTAAACTCCATTTTGGGGTCATACATTTCCCTGCACTACGATCTAAATATATGTGTCCCCTGCAAATTCAAGTGTTGTAATGTCCACTGAGATGGCAAAGGATTAAGGGCTTCTGGGAGATTGTTAGGTTATGAATGGAATCATAGCTGTTATGATCATAGGATCCTCAAAACCTTCCATTTGCCATATGAAGACGCAGTTTAAATAAAGACATGCCCAATGATCCAGATGGAGGCAGTTACTACCCAACGAATATACCAATACCTTGATCTTGGACTTTGAAGACTCCAGAAGTGTGACAAATTTATTTATAAGCTAACCAGTTTGTACTCTCTGTTACACCATACTGAGAAGTGTGGTGCTGCTATAACAAAGACCTAAATCATGGAAGCTGTTTGGATCTGAGTAATGAGTAAGTGCTGGAAGCCTTCTGAGATGTGTGCAGAAGAAGCCTGTATTGTCAGGAAAGGGTCATGAAGGACGACTCACTGGAAACACCAGAAAGAAAGAAGAGACCTACAGCAAACGCCACAATCTTCCTAGAGAGTGTGTAAATGCTTGTGAACTGTATGTGGTAAGACATGAACAGTACAGGCCACTCTGATGATGTCACACCCAAGGTGAGGAATGTGCCTTTGGGCAACAGAGGGGAGGTGACCTATGCTGTAGTCTGGTTGAGAGCTTGCTTGCACTGAGATCTGAAAAGAAGAACTTGAGAGAGGTCCCACTTGATAAGAGGCTGAGTGAATTTCTGAGCAAAGGCTTAAAGCATCAGCAAGGTTTCTCTTGAATTCTTATGGTAAAGTGTGGGAAGAACAAACGATATGAAGACATAATCATTAATCAGTATGAAGCAGAACTGAGAATTTTGAAAAATTCTCAGCCTGTTCCTACTGGAAGGAAGGAGAGGTCTTGCTCCAGAAAAATCAGGAAGGATGTGGAAATACTTGATGAGGGGTTGCTTATGAGTTGACCATCCCAGCATAACCCTGGAGCTACTCGTCAGGACCCTGTTAGCATTATAAGCCTCTGAAGGGAAGCCTGGACCTACTGTCCACAACATTTCAGAGATCACTGGGACTGACCCCCTCCCAGCACAGGCTGAGTGAGGGAGCCTGGATGTGTTACATAACTTGACATTGAACTTCAATCTTTCATAACTCTGATGGAATTCATTTCTGCAGTTTATACCCTGCCCAGGCAGTGGTATTTGTCATAGCCACCAGATCAGACGAAGATGTCCTATCACAACATCTCTGGTGGGTCTGAGAAGAGCTGGTTACTTTCAGTTGTTCAGCTTACGGGCAGAGTAAAGACTTCCAGGCTTTGACAGATCTGGCCAGAAACCAGATGCCTCATGTTACACGTGAATAATGGGGATTTGGTTTGTTGTTACATATTTAGTACTTGTTAC
>NW_022634552.1:0-3445 GCF_010015895.1 Lontra canadensis
CTCCACATGGGGAGCTTTCTTGTTGGAGCTGTGTCCAACCCTTCAGGTAGGAGCATTCTGCAGGGCCCCTGAGCGACCAGCACATTCTAAGGTCTCCATGGACAAAAAAACCACATTATGTCCCATCCTCAGGAGAGTCCATTTCAACACAAAACCCTGGGGAGCTCGCCCCAGAGCCAGCAGATCAAACATATCTTGTCACTAATAGCCACTGGGAATGCGAGGTGTGGTGTCCAGGCATCCATCCTTCGAACCCTGCTCTCCAGTCTTCCGTAGGGGACATCTGGAGCCATCCAACAGGACTCGACTGTCCTGCAGAAGGAAAACTTGTGGTTTGTGGCAACTCAGAATCTCAGAGTGGGAAAATCTCCTGGGCCTCATGAGGACCCCACTTCATGAATGGGCCATCATGACAACAACCTGCAGCCTCAGCCAACGTCTGATATTCGCCCTGATTTCAGATGCGTGAGATCTCGATTCAGCCTCTGCAGGGTGGGTCTGCTGTGAACTCGGCCCCAAACCTAACCCTAGCCTGTGATTTCCGACTTCCGTCCGTACACTCCTGGCCCACAAGCCCTCCCGATTGGTAATTCTAGGGCCACAGTGAAGCACTCTGCCTGCCCACCGGAAGAAAAACATTGCCTATGCGGTTGTCCAGAAAGCCCAAATGAGGATCCACCTGCTCGGACCTCGGCAACACCCCAACTGCATAGGCTACCCTAAGCACTAACGCTCTGCCTTACGCAGCCTGAGCCCAGACCTTCCAACAGACACCGAGAGGGCTGGCCGCATACCCAGCCTATGGGACGCGCCATGGCTTTAGGCCATCATCCCCTCCCGACCTGGCTTTCCAGGCATTGGAACCTAGACCTTATGTCCAATCCCTGCACAGGGGGGATCCTGATGCACAACTCAGAACTCCTCTTTCCCCTTGGCAGGAAAGCTTGCTGTTGGCAGGGTGTCAGACCTACACTGTAGGAGAATCCTGCATGGCCCATGAGGCCACGCCCATGCTTGAGGGCCACCTTGGGCACAAACAGGCATTGTGACCCTCAGCATGAGCCGCTTATTCAAGTAACGCCTCTCAGCGGCTGGACCAAGAGCCCGCATATGGGGCTAGCCATGCCCACAGGCCCCCAGGCCTAACCAGAGGTCGGGTATTCCAGTCGACAGTACCCAGTGCTCTGCTCTAGAATCCCTCTTTTGGGGGGGATACCTGAGGCAGAGAACAGGACTCCTCCCTTCCTACAGAATGATCCTAAACTCTTGGGAGCTGGGCAAATCACCAGAGAGGGAGGCTCATCCATGGCCCATGAGGCCTCCCCTACATTAAACGGCCATCCTGGACAAAAATACAGACACAAAAGCTTGAGTGACCGCATCCCACTCGCCCTCTTTTCATATCCCCAGGAACTCTCCTCACGATCTCTAGATGGCGCCTGCCATACCCTCGGCCCCAAATCTGAGCCAAGTTTGTGTTTTCGGAAGTCTGTCCCCACAGACCTGCCCCCACACACCCTCCAGGCTGGGCCCGCTGGAGCCACACCACAGGACTGTGCCTGCTCTCTCCTAGGAAACTGTGCCCATTCCATTGGCCACAATCCTACAGAATCGGAGATACCTCAAGGCCCCCGAGGACATCCCACTACTGGAAGCTGCCCTGGACAAACAGGGGCATTCTGACAAGCTGAGCAACTACCTCCATGCAGACAAGCAGACACATGTCCGCAGAGACAGAAGATTGAACCAGACAGGCCTCTAGGCCCTAATCTGAACTCTTACTTTGGTTTCCAGGTGTCACTCCTCAGAGGCCTGGGTTCGAAGACCAGCATAAGGGGATTTCCTGAGGCACCAAACAGAACACCTCTCGTCTCCCCATGGGAAGCTTCCTTGTTGGAGCTGTGTCAAACCCTTTGGGGAGGAGAATTCTGCAGAGACCCTGAGCCACCGCCACATTCCAAGGTCTCCATGGCCAACAACCCGCATTATGACCCATCCTCAGGAGAGTCCATTTCAACTCATCCCTCTGGGTAGCTCGCCCAAGAGCCTGCAGATTTAACAAGCCTTGTCCAGACCAGCCAATGGGAATGTGAGGTGGCGTTTCCAGACATCCATGCTTAGAACTCTGCTCTCCAGTCTTTCCATATGGGGCATCCTGGATCCATCCAATATGACTCGACTGTCCAGCAGAAGGAAACCTTGAGGTTTGGAGCAGCTCAGAACTCCCGGTGTAGGAAAACCTGCCTGGTCTCATGACGCCCCCAACCCCTTCAGGAAAGGGCCTTCATGGACACAAACTCCAGCCTAAGGCAATGTCTGATACTCGCCCTGACCACAAATGCAGCAGAACTCGATTCAGCCTCTGCAGAGTGGGCCTGCCATGCCTTTGGCCCCAAACCTAACCCTAGCTTGTGTTTTCAGACTTCCTTCCTCACATTCCTGGCAAACAAGCCCACCAGGTTGAGAATTCCGCAACCACAACGCAGCCCTCTGCCTGCCCACCAGAAGAAAAATGGTGCCCTATGGGGCTGCCCAGAAACCCCAAATGAGGATCAACCTGCTCGCCCGTTGACCGCACCCCATTTGGATAGGCTGCCCTGGGCACTCATGCTCTGTCTGACACAGCCTGACTCCAGACGACCCGACAGAGAAGGAGATAGCGGGCCACAAACCCAGCACATCGGACATGCCATGGCCTTGGGCCGTCCTCTCTTCCCAACCTGGGTTTTCAGACATCTGAACCTAGACATGATATCTAATCCCTGCACAGGTGGGTACCTGAAGCACAAATCACAACTCCTCCTTCCCCATGGCCGTCAAGTTTGCTGTTGGCGTGGAGTCACACCTTAAGTGTAGGAGAAACCTACGTGGCCCATGAGGCCACGCCCAAACTTGAGTGCCGCCTTGGGCACAAAATCGCATTGTGACCCTCTGTGTGAGCCCCATGTTCAGGTAAGGCCTCTCGGGGCCTGGACCCAGAGCCGGCATATGGAGCTTGCCATGCCCCTATGCTCCCAATCCTCACCAGAGGTCGAGTTTCCCAGTTGCCCGTACTCAGGGCTCTGCTCTGGAATCCCTCTCTTGGAGAGCCACCTGAGCCAGACAACAGGACTCCACCCTTCCCACAAAATGACCCCGAACTCTTGGGAGCTGGGCCAAATCCCCACAGACAGAGACTCATCCATAGCCCATGAGGGCACCCCTACATTCCACGACTATCCTAGACACAACATTCAGAGACAAAGCCTGAGTGAACAACTCCCACTCGCCCTTCTTTCATAACCTGAGAAGCTCCCTTCACGGTCTGTAGATCCGACCTGCCATACCCTCGGCGACCAACCTAAGCCGAGATTGTGTTTTCAGACTTCCGTCCTCACAGGCCTGGCCCACACACCCTGCAGGCTGGGGCCTCTGGAGCCACACCACAGGACTGTTCCTGTCCTCT
>NW_022634553.1:0-3445 GCF_010015895.1 Lontra canadensis
ATCCAGCTAGGCTATCATTGAAAATAGAAGGAGAGATTAAAAGCTTCCAGGACAAACAAAAACTGAAAGAATTTGCAAACACCAAACCAGCTCTACAGGAAATATTGAAAGGGGTCCTCTAAGCAAAGAGAGAGCCTAAAAGTAGTAGATCAGAAAGAAACAGAAACAATATACAGTAACAGTCACCTTACAGGCAATACAATGGCACTAAATTCATATCTCTCAATAGTTACCCTGAAGGTTAATGGGCTAAATGCCCCAATCAAAAGACACAGGGTATCAGAATGGATAAAAAAACAAAACCTATCTATATGTTGCCTACAAGAAACTCATTTTAAACCCAAAGACACCTTCATATTTAAAGTGAGGGGGTGGAAAACCATTTACCATGCTAATGGACATCAGAAGAAAGCAGGAGTGGCAATCCTTCTATCAGATCAAGTAGATTTTAAGCCAAAGACTATAATAAGAGATGAGGAAGGACACTATATCATACTCAAAGGATCTGTCCAACAAGAAGATGTAACACTTTTAAATATCTATGCCCCTAATGTGGGAGCAGCCAACTATATAAACAAATTAATAACAAAATCAAAGAAACACATCAACCATAATACAATAATAGTAGGGGACTTTAACACTCCCCTCACTGAAATGGACAGATCATCCAAGCAAAACATCAACAAGGAAATAAAGGCCTTAAATGACACATTGGACCAGATGGACATCACAGATATATTCAGAACATTTCATCCCAAAGCAACAGAAAACACATTCTTCTCTAGTGCACATGGAACATTCTCCAGAATAGATCACATCCTGGGTCCTAAATCAGGTCTCCACCGGTATCAAAAGATTGGAATCATTCCCTGCATATTTTCAGACCACAATGCTCTGAAGCTAGAACTCAATCACAAGAGGAAATTTGGAAAGAACCCAAATACATGGAGACTAAATAGCATCCTTCTAAAGAATGAAGGAGTCAACCAGGAAATTAAAGAAGAATTGAAAAAATTCATGGAGACAAATGATAATGAAAACACAACGGTTCAATATCTGTGGGACACAACAAAGGCAGTCCTGAGTGAAAAATATATAGCGGTACAAGCCTTTCTCAAGAAACAAGAAAGGTCTCAGGTACACAACCTAACCCTACACCTAAAGGAGCTGGAGAAAGAACAAGAAAGAAAGCCTAAACCCAGCAGGAGAAGAGAAATCATAAAGATCAGAGCAGAAATCAATGAAATAGAAACCAAAAAAACGATAGAACAAATCAACGAAACTAGGAGCTGGTTCTTTGAAAGAATTAATAAGATTGATAAACCCCTGGCCAGACTTATCAAAAAGAAAAGAGAAAGGACCCAAATAAATAAAATCATGACTGAAAGAGGAGAGATCCCAAACAACACCAAAGAAATACAGACAATTATAAGAACATACTATGAGCCACTCTATGCCGACAAATTTGACAATGTGGAAGAAATGGATGCATTCCTAGAGACATATAAACTACCACAACTGAACCAGGAAGAAATAGAAAGCCTGAACAGACTCATAACCAGTAAAGAGATTGAAACAGTCATCAAAAATCTCCAAACAAACAAAAGCCCAGGGCCAGACGGCTTCCCGGGGGAATTCTACCAAACATTTAAAGAAGAACTAATTCCTATTCTCCTGAAACTGTTCTAAAAAATAGAAATGGAAAGAAAACTTCCAAACTCATTGTTTGAGGCCAGCATCACCTTGATCCCAAAACCAGACAAGGATCCCATCAAAAAAGAGAACTACACACCAATATCCTTGATGAACACAGATGCAAAAATTCTCACCAAAATACTAGCCAATAGGATTCAACAGTACATGAAAAGGATTATTCACCACGACCAAGTGGGATTTATTCCAGGGCTGCAAGGTTGGTTCAACATCCGCAAATCAATCAATGTGACACAACACATTAATAAAAGAAAGAACAATAACTATATGATACTCTCAATAGATGCTGAAAAAGCATTTGACAAAGTACAGCATCCTTTCCTGATCAAAACTCTTCAAAGTGTAGGGATAGAGGGCACATGCCTCAATATTATCAAAGCCATCTATGAAAAACCCATTGCAAATATCATTCTCAAAGGAGAAAAACCAAAAGCTTTTCCGCTAAGGTCAGGAACACGGCAGGGATGTCCATTATCACCACTGCTATTCAACATAGTACTAGAAGTCCTATCCTCAGCAATCAGACAACAAAAGGAAATTAAAGGCATCCATATCGGCAAAGAAGTCAAACTATCACTCTTCGCAGATGATATGATACTATATGTGGAAAACCCAAAAGACTCCACTCCAAAACTTCTTGAACTTGTACGGGAATTCAATAAAGTGTCAGGATATAAAATCAATGCACAGAAATCAGTTGCATTTCTCTACACCAACAAGACAGAAGAAAGAGAAATAAGGAGTCAATCCCATTTACAATTGCACCCAAAACCATAAGATACCTAGGAATAAACCTAACCAAAGAGGCTAAGAATCTATACTTAGAAAACTATAAAGTACTCATGAAAGAAATTGAGGAAGAAACAAAGAAATGGAAAAATGTTCCATGCTCCTGGATTGGAAGAACAAATATTGTGAAAAAGTCTATGCTACCTAAAGCAATCTACATATTTAATGCAATTCCTATCAAAATACCAGCCATTTTTTTTCAAGGAAATGGAACAAACAACCCTAAAATTTATATGGAACCAGAAAAGACCTCGAATAGCCAAAGGAATATTGAAAAAGAAAGCCAAAGTTGGTTGCATCACAATCCTGGACTTCAAGCTCTATTACAAAGCTGTCATCATCAAGACAGCATGGTACTGACACAAAAACAGACACATAGATCAATGGAACAGAATAGAGAGCCCAGAAATAGACCCTCAACTCTATGGTCAACTAATCTTCGACAAAGCAGGAAAGAATTCCAATGGAAAAAAGACAGCCTCTTCAATAAATGGTGTTGGGAAAATTGGATAGCCACATGCAGAAAAATGAAATTGGATCATTTCCTTACACCACACACCAAAATAGACTCAAAATGGATGAAGGACCTCAATGTGAGAAAGGAATCCATCAACATCCTTGAGGAGAACACAGGCAGCAACCTCTTTGACCTCAACCGCAGCAACATCTTCCTAGGAACATCGCCAAAGGCAAGGGAAGCAAGGGCAAAAATGAACTATTGGGATTTTATCAAGATCAAAAGCTTTTGCACAGCAAAGGAAACAGTTAACAAAACCAAAAGACAACTGACAGAATGGGAGAAGATATTTGCAAACGACATATCAGATCAAGGGCTAGTGTCCAGAATCTATAAAGAACTTAGCAAACTCAACACCCAAAGAACAAATAATCCAATCAAGAAATGGGCAGAGGACATGAACAGACATTTCTGCAAAGAAGACAT
>NW_022634554.1:0-3445 GCF_010015895.1 Lontra canadensis
CATGTGGTTGGGCCTGGCCACACACAGGTGGCCAATGAGATTGTAACGCACAGAGAAAGCTGCACAGTCATGCTAGGTCCCACATGGGTGGCCAATTGAATTACAATTCACCCCATAGTAGATATTTGAACTACCTTATCACCTTGGTCAGAGCTTGTGCCCAAAAGGTGCCCAAAAGGCAGGGCCCACACCCCTTGGTAGCGAGGAAGACAGTATGCGCCCTCTACTGATTGGATGTCTCCACCTGACCCGACTCATCCCTGCATTTGGGCTGTTATCTCCACCTGACCTGACCCACCCTTGTATTTGGGCTTTGTTACCTGGGACAGGTTTCCCGGACTTGCTTTTAAGTAAGTTCCTGGGGTGGGGGGGGGCAGCCAAGGTCAATTTAAGTTTTACTGCATAAACAACAAAATGGCTGTTCAACCGGGGTGGGGCTTCTCTGGATCAATAGGCCCTTACAGATTCACTAATATTTTATCATATTTGATCTCTCTTTCTCTGAGCTAAATATTTTTTACATCCCAATTTCATACATTATTTAAAAAGCAAAAGTATGTAAGTGGGATATATTCAGAGAAGTCTTATCCTCACTTCTATCTCCATTACTTAGAGGTTATTTAAAAAAATTTAGTTGCTGGTTTCATTTTCCTGTGTTTCTGTTTGCAAAATAAGCAGAGGTCTGTGTTGATATATACTACTTTTCTCATTCTTTCCTCCTTGTGTGGTATAAATTGTGAATAGTTTCACCTCATTTGTGTTCGATAATTTATCAAACTTATCAATTTTTCCTGTATTACTTCTGAATCTGGAGTTTCTAAATTTTGGAAGATTTTTCTCACATCCAGGTGAAAAGGAAACTAAACCATGTTTTCTAGTATTTGTATCACTTTTCTTTTAAAACGTCTAATCATTTATTTATGTATTTATTTCAGATCAGTTTGAAATTTATTCTGGTCTAAGGTGTGAAGTATGAATCCAGTTTTATTTTACTTTTCAAATTGTTATCCAGTTGTCCCTTTAAACAAATTGCCATTTATTTAAAATTCCATCATTATCTCAGTGATTTGAAAAGCCATTTTTGATCTAGTTTTAAACTGTCCTGGATACTTGTGGTTATTTCTGGACATTTAATTTTTTTTCTGTCCTTTGTTCTGCATAATTATTTACTATTACTATAGTATAAATTATATAATCATTTTGTATGTTTTAATATTGGTGGGGTTAATCTCCCCTCTTACTCTTTTTTTTTTTTTTCAGGATTTGTACAGCTATTCTTATATATTTATTTTCCACATAAGCGCTAGAATAAACTTGTCTGTCCCAGGGAACCGGTGAGAGGACAGAGCAAAGAGCAAAAAAAAAAAAAAAAAAAAAAATTTAAGATTATATTTATTTGACATAAAGAGAGCACAAGCAAGGGGAATGGAAGACAGAGGGAGAGGGATAAGTAGTCTCCTCAATGAACAGGAGCCCGAAGTGGGGCTCACTTCCAGGATCCTGGGATCATGATCCCAGGATACTGGAGTCATGACTTGAACTGAAGGCAGACGTTTAATCAACTGAGCCACCCAGGTGCCTCTGCAGCAAAAATTCCAATGAAACCACTGGAAAGAATTCAAGGGCTTGATCTTTGTGAAATCATTGAGGACTAAACTCTGACATCTAGTGTTCGCTGAAATCACTGCATGGTGCTAACCCAACATTTAATATTCTTATTCTAGTACAAGCAAGGCTTCTTAACAGTGTTTAAAACCTAGAGCATATTTTGCCTTGGAAAAATAATCAATCTATTAGCAAAAGAGAAAGCTGAACATGAGTCAGTAAAAGGAATACCCAGATGTTAGCTATTCTTTTTTTGTGATTTTTTTCCCCACACAAATAAATAAATAAAATCTATATATATATGAATATATATATAATATAAAAGTGGAGTTCTTGGGTCAAGGGAATATGCTTCCCCCTCCCCCGCCCAGATTCCAGGCTTGTATTCTGTTCATGGATATTTCATATTGCCATGTAATATCCATACAGAAGAGTGCATAAATTATAATCCTATAGCTTGCTGAGCTTTCCCAAAGTAAACATACTTATATAACCTACCCAGGCCACGAATCAGAATATTACCAGAAACTAGAAGCCACTTCCTTCCTTTTCTAGTTACTATCCCAAAGTGTAAGTGCTTTCTGATTTCTAAGGCTATAGATGAGTTTTGCCTCATTTTGAACTTCATAAAACAGAACTGTACAGCATATATTCTTGTTTCTGGCTTCTTTTCGGTACATGTATTTAAACTATTTGATAGTGCAATGTAAGGTTTTCTTTCCTTACATATTCTTGGCCTCCCAGTGTAATTTGACACCACTGACCATCCCTGTTTTGATATTTTTCTCCTTTCTATTTCATAACATCATCTTCTGGCTTTCCTCCTAACTCCCGTCTTCCATAGTCCTTCCTATACTCCTCCTCCCATTCCAGCGCCTTCGCCTTCACTCAACCTTAAATCGTTGATGTCCTCAAGGAAGTTCCAGCCAAATACATGGCTTCTGTTACCATTTATGTCCCCATGACTTCTGAATGTAAACCTCTCTCACAGACGGTTTCCCTGAGACTCAGATATTTCACTTGAACCCATCACGTAATAGGTCTCAAAACTCAACATTCCCAAACTGAACAAACAATTCCTTCTTCTCTCATTTGCTCCGCACCTGGTGCTGTTTCAGTATCTCTTATCTCAGTGGAAAAATACCACCAGCCACAGGTTTCACAACATAGACCCCTGGGAGTTACTGTCAACATCTTTCTTTCACTATCCTCGGCAGGCATGAAATCCTGACAACTTTTCCTCCTTATTACCTCTGGTCATGGTTACTTCATTACCAGCATTCAAATCTAGGCTAAACTTGGATCATCTCTTGCATGGACTATTGCAATTACCTCTAGACTAATTTCCAAGCAAATGAATACTCTGCTTCCAATTCTTCAATACCATTTTATGGTATTTTACACCATAAAATTTATTTATGTATTAATTTATTCGGTATTTTATACCGAAGTTCCTTAAATCAGCATAAGGACCCAGTCCCTTGCTAGTTCTTGAGTCGCTCTTTTCTCCTTGCCTTTCTCTCCTTTCTCCAGAAATTGCTCCATGTAGTCCTTAAAAGGGTCAGAAAGAAGGTTGAAAGTTGAACAATTATATCCAACATGGTTATCTGGAAGAAAAGGTAAAAAATAGATAAATAAAGTTATAGTGAAATTTGATAGGGAAAAAATCACTTTCAAAATATGCAGCCCACTGTGGAGTGGGGGTGGAGGTGGTGAAAAATCCAGAAAGCAATGAGATAAAGGGATAATCACCCCCAAAGAGTTTCAAGCTGCTTCAGAAGCCAGTTAGCATAATGAGTAACAATACTGGCTTCAGAATCTGACAAAACCTGGTTCTGAC
>NW_022634555.1:0-3444 GCF_010015895.1 Lontra canadensis
TCCTGGTTGACCATTCATTCTTTTTTTTTTCTTTTTTTTTTTTTTTTTTTTTTGGTGGAGGAATTTCTTTTTTTTTCTTTTTTTTTCTTTTTTTTTCTTTTTTTTTTCTTTTTTTTTCTTTTTTCAGCATAACAGTATTCATTATTTTTGTACCACACCCAGTGCTCCATGCAATCCATGCCCACTCCAATACCCACCACCTGGATCCCCCAACCTCCCACCCCCCACCCCTTCAAACCCCTCAGATTGATTTTCAGAGTCCATAGTCTCTCATGGTTCACCTCCCCTTCCAATTTCCCCCAACTCCCTTCTCCTTTCCATCTCCCCTTGTCCTCCATGCTATTTGTTATACTCCACAAATAAGTGAAACCATATGATAATTGACTTTCTCTCCTTGACTTATTTCACTCAGCATAATCTCTTCCAGTCCTGTCCATGTTGCTACAAAAGTTGGGTATTCATCCTTTCTGATGGAGGCATAATACTCCATAGTGTATATGGACCACATCTTCCTTATCCATTCGTCCGTCCCAAAGATACAGATGTAGTGAAAAGAAGAACCATCTGTACCCCAATGTTTGTAGCAGCAATGGCCACGGTTGCCAAACTGTGGAAAGAACCAAGATGCCCTTCAACGGACGAATGGATAAGGAAGATGTGGTCCATATACACTATGGAGTATTATGCCTCCATCAGAAAGGATAAATACCCAACTTCTGTAGCAACATGACCCATTCATTCTTTCGTAGGATGCTCTTTAGCCTTCTATAGTCTTTAGAACATAAGTATTCTAGTATTTGAGTTCTTTCCAACTTTCCTCTTGTAACTGAGTTCTAGCTTCAGAGCATTTTGGTCTGAAATATGCAGGGAATGATCCCAGTCTTTTGGTACTGGTTGAGACCTGATTTGTGACCCAGGATGTGATCTATTCTGGCGAATGTTCCATGTGCACTAGAGAAGAATGTGTATTCTGTTGGTTTGGGATGGAATGTTCTGAATATTTCTGTGATGTCCATCTGGTCCAGTGTGTCATTTAAGACCTTATTTCCTCATTGATCTTTTGCTTGGATAATCTGTCCATTTCAGTGAGGGGGTGTTGAAGTCCCCTACTATTATTATATTATTGTCGATGTGTTTCTTTGATTTTGCTGTTAATTGGTTTATATAGTTGGCGGCTCCCATGTTAGGGGCATAGATATTTAAAATTCTTAGATCTTATTGTTGGACAGACCCTTTAAGTATGATACAGTGTCTTTCTTCATCTCTAATTATAGTCTTTGGCTTAAAATCTAATTTGTCTGATAAGGATAATCCTGATAAGGATTGCTACCCCAGCTTTATTTTGATATCCATTAGCACTTTAAGTAGTTTTCCACCTCCTCACTTTAAATATGAAGGTGTCTTTGGGTTTAAAATGAGTCTATTGTAGACAGCATATCAATGAGTCTTGTTTTTGTTTTTTTTAATCCAATCTGATAAGCTGTGTCTTTTGATAGGGGCATTTAGCCCATATATGTTAAGGGTAACTACTGAAAGCTATGAATTTAATGCCATTGTAGCTTGTAAGGTAACTGTGACTGTATATTGTCTCTGTTCCTTTCTGGTCTATGTTACATTCAGGCTCCCACTTTGCTTAGAGGACCCCTTTCAATATGGGCTGTTTTGGTGTTTGCAAATTCTTTTAATTTTTGTTTGTCCTGAAAGCTATTTATCTCTCCTTCTATTTTCAATAACAGACTAGCAGGATATAGTATTATTCATTGCATATTTTTCTTGTTTAGTGCTCTGAATATATCATGCCAATCCTTTCTGGCCTGCTAGGTCTCTGTGGACAGGACTGCTGCCAACCTAATGTTTCTACCATTGTAGGTTACAGACCCCTTGAGGATCTCTTTTTCTAATAAAAGTATTTAAAACTATAAATTTCCCTCTAAGCAACGCTTCCCAAAAATTTGGGGAATAATAATTAATAATTAATTATTAATTAGTTAATAATTAATCCAGTCCAAAACATTTGCTAATATGTTTCTTTTCTTTCTGAGCTCCTGAGTTATTTAGCTCTTTGTTATTTGATTAATAAATACCTGGGAGATAGTCCAAGTATCTTTCTGATACTCATTTTTTTTTGTTTTTTTTTTGTTTGTTTGTTTGTTTTTTTAAAGATTTTATTTATTTATTTGACAGACAGAGATCACAAGTAGGCAGAGGCAGGCAGAGAGAGAGGAGAAAGCAGGCTCCCCGCTGAGCAGAGAGCCCGATGCAGGGCTGGATCCCAGGACCCTGGGATCATGACCTGAGCCGAAGGCAGAGGCTTTAACCCACTGAGGCATCCAGGCGCCCCTCTGATACTCGTTTTTAGTTTAATTCTGTTATAGTGAGAAAACATATTTAAAACTTACTGAGACTTCCTTTATAGTATAGAATTTGATCTATTTTCATAAATTTTCTATGTATATTGAAGAGCTTTTGTATTCTGTTGTCATTTGGTGGGACTTTTATAATGTCAATTCTGTAAAGTTGATTATTGGTATTTTTCAAGTTTTCTATATACTTAATGATTTTCTGTCTATGTGTTCTATACATTAGTGAAGGAGAATTAAAAACATATGTGACTATAATTGTGTATTTATCTATTTCCTTTTTTTAATCACTTATTTATCTTTTTTTTTTCCCTCATGTATTTTCAGCCTTTATAATGTGGTGCATACACATATATTCTGAATTATATTGTCCCTTGATCAGTTTATCCTTTTGCTATTACAGAATATTCTACATTATCTCTGGTAATATTCCTTGCTTTAAGTCTATTTTAATAAATATGACTACTCCATTGTTTCCTTTAATTTTTAATATATCTATGTCTTTATGTCTAAAGTGCATTTCTTGTACATAGCAAAGAGTTGAGTATTGCTTCTTTAAATCCATTTTGATCATCTCTACCCTTGTCATGTTTAGACCATTTACATCTAATGTAATTATTAATCTAGTTGGATTAAAATCTACCATCTCATTATTTGTTTTCTCTGTGTCATACTGTTAACTATTCTTCCTTTCCCACTTTATTTTAAATAAAATATGGTTCTTCAAGATTACATTTTATTTTTTATTTATAGCTAATTAGCTATACCTCTTCAATTTATTATTGTTCGTAGTTGTTGTTTTAGGTTTTAAAGTACACCTTTTGTTACCACAGTCTATATTTAAATAAAATTGGAATTGTTTAAATAACAAATTCCATTTAAAAGTATAAGAATCTTATAATATGGAGGGGAGGAGTCAAGATGGCGGAGAAGTAGCAGCTGAGACTACTTCAGGTTGCGGGAGATCAGCTAGATAGCTTATCTAAAGATTGCAAACACCTACAAATCCAACGGGAGATCGAAGAGAAGAAGAACAGCAATTCTAGAAACAGAAAATCAACCACTTTCTGAAAGGTAGGACTGG
>NW_022634556.1:0-3443 GCF_010015895.1 Lontra canadensis
CTCCACATGGGGAGCTTTCTTGTTGGAGCTGTGTCCAACCCTTCAGGTAGGAGCATTCTGCAGGGCCCCTGAGCGACCAGCACATTCTAAGGTCTCCATGGACAAAAAACCCACATTATGTCCCATCCTCAGGAGAGTCCATTTCAACACAAAACCCTGGGGAGCTCGACCCAGAGCCAGCAGATCAAACATGTCTTGTCACTAATAGCCAGTGGGAATGCGAGGTATGGTGTCCAGGCATCCATCCTTCGAACCCTGCTCTCCAGTCTTCCGTAGGGGACATCTGGATCCATCCAACAGGACTCGACTGTCCTGCAGAAGGAAAACTTGTGGTTTGTGACAACTCAGAATCTCAGAGTGGGAAAATCTCCTGGGCCTCATGAGGACCCCACTTCATGAATGGGCCATCATGACAACAACCTGCAGCCTCAGCCAACGTCTGATATTCGCCCTGATTTCAGATGCGCGAGATCTCGATTCAGCCTCTGCAGGGTGGGTCTGCCGTGAACTCGGCCCCAAACCTAACCCTAGCCTGTGATTTCCGACTTCCGTCCGTACACTCCTGGCCCACAAGCCCTCCCAATTGGTAATTCTAGGGCCACAGTGAAGCACTCTGCTGCCCACCAGAAGAAAAACATTGCCTATGCAGTTGTCCAGAAAGCCCAAATGAGGATCCACCTGCTCGGACCTCGGCAACACCCCAACTGCATAGGCTACCCTAAGCACTAACGCTCTGCCTTACGCAGCCTGAGCCCAGACCTTCCAACAGACACCGAGAGGGCTGGCCGCATACCCAGCCTATGGGACGCGCCATGGCTTTAGGCCATCATCCCCTCCCGACCTGGCTTTCCAGGCATTGGAACCTAGACCTTATGTCCAATCCCTGCACAGGGGGGAACCTGATGCACAACTCAGAACTCCTCTTTCCCCTTGGCAGGAAAGCTTGCTGTTGGCAGGGTGTCAGACCTACACTGTAGGAGAATCCTGCATGGCCCATGAGGCCACGCCCATGCTTGAGGGCCACCTTGGGCACAAACAGGCATTGTGACCCTCAGCATGAGCCGCTTATTCAAGTAACGCCTCTCAGCGGCTGGACCAAGAGCCCGCATATGGGGCTAGCCATGCCCACAGGCCCCCAGGCCTAACCAGAGGTCGGGTATTCCAGTCGACAGTACCCAGTGCTCTGCTCTAGAATCCCTCTTTTGGGGGGGATACCTGAGGCAGAGAACAGGACTCCTCCCTTCCTACAGAATGATCCTAAACTCTTGGGAGCTGGGCAAATCACCAGAGAGGGAGGCTCATCCATGGCCCATGAGGCCTCCCCTACATTAAACGGCCATCCTGGACAAAAATACAGACACAAAAGCTTGAGTGACCGCATCCCACTCGCCCTCTTTTCATATCCCCAGGAACTCTCCTCACGATCTCTAGATGGCGCCTGCCATACCCTCGGCCCCAAATCTGAGCCAAGTTTGTGTTTTCGGAAGTCTGTCCCCACAGACCTGCCCCCACACACCCTCCAGGCTGGGCCCGCTGGAGCCACACCACAGGACTGTGCCTGCTCTCTCCTAGGAAACTGTGCCCATTCCATTGGCCACAATCCTACAGAATCGGAGATACCTCAAGGCCCCCGAGGACATCCCACTACTGGAAGCTGCCCTGGACAAACAGGGGCATTCTGACAAGCTGAGCAACTACCTCCATGCAGACAAGCAGACACATGTCCGCAGAGACAGAAGATTGAACCAGACAGGCCTCTAGGCCCTAATCTGAACTCTTACTTTGGTTTCCAGGTGTCACTCCTCAGAGGCCTGGGTTCGAAGACCAGCATAAGGGGATTTCCTGAGGCACCAAACAGAACACCTCTCGTCTCCCCATGGGAAGCTTCCTTGTTGGAGCTGTGTCAAACCCTTCGGGGAGGAGAATTCTGCAGAGTCCCTGAGCCACCGCCACATTCCAAGGTCTCCATGACCAACAACCCACATTATGACCCATCCTCAGGAGAGTACATTTCAACTCATCCCTCTGGGTAGCTCGCCCAGAGCCCGCAGATTTAACCAGCCTTGTCCAGACCAGCCAATGGGAATGTGAGGTGGCGTTTCCAGACATCCATGCTTAGAACTCTGCTCTCCAGTCTTTCCATATGGGGCATCCTGGATCCATCCAATATGACTCGACTGTCCAGCAGAAGGAAACCTTGAGGTTTGGAGCAGCTCAGAACTCCCGGTGTAGGAAAACCTGCCTGGTCTCATGACGCCCCCAACCCCTTCAGGAAAGGGCCTTCATGGACACAAACTCCAGCCTAAGGCAATGTCTGATACTCGCCCTGACCACAAATGCAGCAGAACTCGATTCAGCCTCTGCAGAGTGGGCCTGCCATGCCTTTGGCCCCAAACCTAACCCTAGCTTGTGTTTTCAGACTTCCTTCCTCACATTCCTGGCAAACAAGCCCACCAGGTTGAGAATTCCGCAACCACAACGCAGCCCTCTGCCTGCCCACCAGAAGAAAAATGGTGCCCTATGGGGCTGCCCAGAAACCCCAAATGAGGATCAACCTGCTCGCCCGTTGACCGCACCCCATTTGGATAGGCTGCCCTGGGCACTCATGCTCTGTCTGACACAGCCTGACTCCAGACGACCCGACAGAGAAGGAGATAGCGGGCCACAAACCCAGCACATCAGACATGCCATGGCCTTGGGCCGTCCTCTCTTCCCAACCTGGGTTTTCAGACATCTGAACCTAGACATGATATCTAATCCCTGCACAGGTGGGTACCTGAAGCACAAATCACAACTCCTCCTTCCCCATGGCCGTCAAGTTTGCTGTTGGCGTGGAGTCACACCTTAAGTGTAGGAGAAACCTACGTGGCCCATGAGGCCACGCCCAAACTTGAGTGCCGCCTTGGGCACAAAATCGCATTGTGACCCTCTGTGTGAGCCCCATGTTCAGGTAAGGCCTCTCGGGGCCTGGACCCAGAGCCGGCATATGGAGCTTGCCACGCCCCTATGCTCCCAATCCTCACCAGAGGTCGAGTTTCCCAGTTGCCCGTACTCAGGGCTCTGCTCTGGAATCCCTCTCTTGGAGAGCCACCTGAGCCAGACAACAGGACTCCACCCTTCCCACAAAATGACCCCGAACTCTTGGGAGCTGGGCCAAATCCCCACAGACAGAGACTCATCCATAGCCCATGAGGGCACCCCTACATTCCACGACTATCCTAGACACAACATTCAGAGACAAAGCCTGAGTGAACAACTCCCACTCGCCCTTCTTTCATAACCTGAGAAGCTCCCTTCACGGTCTGTAGATCCGACCTGCCATACCCTCGGCGACCAACCTAAGCCGAGATTGTGTTTTCAGACTTCCGTCCTCACAGGCCTGGCCCACACACCCTGCAGGCTGGGGCCTCTGGAGCCACACCACAGGACTGTTCCTGTCCTCT
>NW_022634557.1:0-3443 GCF_010015895.1 Lontra canadensis
AGCAATGGCCACGGTTGCCAAACTGTGGAAAGAACCAAGATGCCCTTCAACGGACGAATGGATAAGGAAGATGTGGTCCATATACACTATGGAGTATGATGCCTCCATCAGAAAGGATGAATACCCAACTTTTGTAGCAACATGGATGGGACTGGAAGAGATGATGCTGAGTGAAATAAGTCAAGCAGAGAGTCAATTATCATATGGTTTCACTTATTTGTGGAGCATAACAAATAGCATGGAGGACATGGGGAGTTAGGAGAAGGGAGTTGGGGGAAATTGGAAGGTGAGGTGAACTAAGAGAGACTATGGACTCTGAAAAACAATCTGAAGGGCTTGAAGAGGTTGAGGGGTGGGAGGTTGGGGGAACCAGGTGGTGGGTATTAGAGAGGGCACAGATTGCATGGAGCCCTGGCTGTGGTACAAAAACAATGAATACTGTTATGCTGAAAATAAATTTTAAAAAAATGATTAAAAAGAAGAATAAACAAGATCTGATTCACAGTCCGCCTGCTGGGAAGGCAGACAAATGCTCCCTTTATGGAATATGAGTCACAGAAAGCCTTTGGAAGGCCAGTCTTATTAACTCTCACTATGAACACACAAATCGAGGGCTGTTATTTCCTTATTAGAGATTTAGAAATGGGGGCTTGAGAAATGTAAGTAGTTTCTTAAAGTCACATACTAAGTAAGTCGTGTAGCCAGATACTCAGCCAAGTCTGACTCACTGCTGCCACTAAAAAATGCAACATTATACGTCTAGGTTTCTGCAAACATTTTTGCAAAATAGGAGTTGGGAATGGAAGCCAAAATTCACAGTTGCAAGTTGAACATGGAAAAAAAAAAATGAAAAGTCCTTAAGAAGATGCCAGAATTGGAAACTCATCTAAAGAGAGAAGAAATTGTAAAGTGTGCTGGGTTTGGTAGGAGCAAATGAGATCTCCACATCCTCACAGAAAAGTCAAGGGCTCTGGTCCCTTTGAAGCATGTTTACTTTATCCATGAACGATGTAAGCCTCTAAAATGTAAGGCCAACGGTAGGAAACCGCTGTTAAGAAATGTCTAGTTTTCTGTCTTGTCCTGCCTGTTTTAAGCGATTCAGGCTTTGACCTTGTCATTTCCACCCTGAGGACATAGTACATAAAATGTGCAACTGTCATGATCTCGATGGATTCTTTTCCATTAAAACTCTTGTCTATAGCCACTAATTCTTTGATCAAAGGCTTTGCAGCACAGGGAACATACTTTGAAATTTTCACCTCATTATTTGTAGCCCACTAATTTCAGTTCTTTTCTGTCTTAATTTTATAGAAAGTACAGATTTATCGACCCTGCTCTGTGCAATATCGTATACTATGTTCCTGAGTCTAGTTTTTGTCATGGTGCCTTGTT
The DNA here is from genome assembly GCF_010015895.1 of Lontra canadensis. NCBI lineage: Eukaryota > Metazoa > Chordata > Mammalia > Carnivora > Mustelidae > Lontra > Lontra canadensis. Next base: position 1,393 of record NW_022634557.1, read on the forward strand.
TGACATGAGGTCATTCCTCTCCTCAATTGGTTAACAATAATCCAAAGTCCTGAAGGTTCAGATTTGTCCATTTTTGCCCGGTAAACTCTTCTACTATGTGCAGTTTAATTTCTTGTCAGTATTATTTCAGGTCAATTATTTCTATCAATTATAAAAATTTCCATATTTATTATTGCCATTTAAAATATTATCAAAAAAATTATCATCAAACTGGGTGGCTCAGATGGTTAAACCTCTGCCTTTAGCCCAGGTTATGATCTCAGGTCCTGGGATCCAGCCCCACATCGGGCCCCCTGCTCTGTGGGGGGTCTGCTTCTCCCTCTCCCTCTGTGCTCTCTCTCTCTTAAATAAATAAATGCTCTTTAAAAAAATAAATGAATAAAATATTATCAAACTATGTGACCTGATAGTATTTTTATTACAACCAAATAACAATATCAATTCCAGTTTCTCTTGAATTCTTCTACTGGCACAAATTACCATAAATTGGTAGTTTTAGGTGTGACTGGCATCGTGTTTTTATGACAAATATTCCAAACTGTTCATAAATGATTGTCTTGATAAAAGTTCCCATATATATTTTCTTCAGATGAGAAAAAAAAACAAGCTTTATAGACCTAAAAACAGCAAAATAGAACTCTAATTTCATGACACAGTAATTGTTGGAAACAACGTCATGCCATCTGCCAACTCTTGATCAAGAGAGTAGCCCCAGACGTGAACCATCTCCTTGCAGGAAACAGGAGCCCTCCTAGCCTGTGCTGCCTTTCATCTTGTTTTGGGACTGTCTTCTGTTCCCAGCTTGACATGCAATTCTTTGTTCTGATTCAGTGTGTGTAGGTGTCATGTGGCACCTGGCCAAGCCCACTGCTCTACCTTCTTCCCACCGGGGAGGAAGTGGTGTGCTCCCCTTGCAGCTGAGAGGGTTGCATGAAGACCATAGCCATGCATGGGTTACGGGGTGAGACATGTTCCCTACTAAAGCCATTCTTGCCCTGTCCCTCCTTACAGGAGGAAAGCATTGCTCCATCCAGTGCCTGTGGGTCATGTCTTCTTGGGCAGCCCCGATTCATGCAAACCCAATGGGGACTGATGTCCTGGACTGCAGCTCTTGTGGGTAGAATCTGCCATAAGGGGCCTCCTCCCCTGGGAGTGGAGCAGGTGTCACTTACTTGGCAGGATGACAAAACTGCAGCTTTGTTTGACCTGCCTTGCGGGACTGATTGTTCAGTTAAGTAAGTGTAATATTGATTTTGTCTTGGATTTAGTAGAAGTACTTGCGCTTTATTTTTGACACTCTTAGAAATGTCTGTAAGTCAAAGATGATTAAATCAGAAACAAAAAAAAAAAATTCTAAGCCCTAGAGAGCACACCAACCAATGTTCTTCCTCCCTCCTTCTTTTTCCCTTCCTTTCTTTCTTTCCTTAAGTGTCCCCTTGACTATGCATTCTCACGATGAAACCAATGAATAAATATTGGTATATTTGTGTAGACCGTGAGAGAGGCATTACAACAAATAAAGGATAGAAGCTTTGTAATTCAAAAGGTTGGGGTTAAATGCTAGTTCTATCATTGAGTAGGTTCCTGACATTTTTTAAAAAAAGATTTCAGTCGTTTATTTTGAGAGAGAGAGAGAGTGTGTGAACCTACAAGTGCATGAGAGTGGAAGGAGGGGCAGAGGGAGAGGGAGCATCTCAGCCTGGCTCCCTGATGAGCACAGACCCCAATGTGCTCGATCCCATGACCCTGAGATCATGATCTGAGCACAAACCAAGGGCCAGACACTTAACCAACCAAACCGAATGTGCCACCTGGGTACCTGACTTTGACACACTTATCTACTCGCACCTGTCTTCAGTTTCTTCACTTGTAAAGTAAAGTGAGCAAAACCCCTTTCTCAGAATTGCATGGCGACTGAGTGGGCTGACAACTACACAGTTAAGCTCACAGTTACTGGGACATACTTAATAGTCAGTACATGGTAGCCATTCATAACTTCGCTTTCTTTCTTTCTTTCTTTCTTTCTTTCTTTCTTTCTTTCTTTCTTTCTT
>NW_022634558.1:0-3439 GCF_010015895.1 Lontra canadensis
TTTTTTTTTTTTTTCCGATACTGAGAGCTTGGTTTGGGGAAGACAAAAATAAATATTATTGGAGGAGATTTGGACTTAAGATCATGGGTGCCTGTGAATAATACTAGCTACGTATTTAACTGAAGTGACAAAAGAATTTTGAAATACACCTAGAATGTAACATAATTGTAAAAATATGAACTCTTTCAAAAGTGAAGCTTCTTTGTTCTTCTCTTTTTTTTCTTGTTTTTAAAAATAATACCGGATGTAATAAAGTCAACACAAAGCACAAAAAGTTACTCTGACAAGACAATCTTTGTTATGTAAGCAAATAACACAGAAAGATTTACCCTTCATATCATAATGAAAGCAATAAACAGTAAACCAAGGAATCAATCCCAACAACACTAAGCAAACTTTGCCAAGCTATTAAGGCATTCCATAGCTTTTCAGACTCAGTTATTATAAACCAAGGCAAATAAAATTTACATTCCAAGCTTTGCCTTTCATTGTGCTTTTTAGTATTCTACAACATACTGGGAACTTTAGGACAAATCTTGCAAGACCATGAGAACTAATTTTATAAGAAACAGAATACAAGGATTTCACCATTACTACCTTCAAATGAACCAATAAATAAGCATTTTTTAAAGTTCTCCATTTTAATTGCCAATACAGTTAAAAATCAGTAGACATAACCCACATGAACAAACTCTTTGGTGTCCTTGATAAATCTTCAGGGTGTAAATGGGTCTGAAGAACCAAAAAAAAAAAAGAGGAAAAGGAACAAAGAAGTACTGTGTTAGGGAAAAAATTATTATTTCCCTTGAAAATAGAAGTACATATATTGTTATATTTTCTCTGTTACTATTGCTCCTAGTAGTCTCAATCAACAATACTGATGATAATTTTTTTTCAGTGTTACAAGATTCATTGTTTATGCACCACACCCAGACTTCCATGCAATATGTGCCCTCCTTAATACCCACCACCAGGCTCACCTGTCTCCCCATCCCTCTCCCCTCCAAAACCCTGTTTATTTCTCAGAATCCACAGTCTCTCATGGTTTGTCTCCCCCCCTGATTCCCCCAGCTCACTTCTCTCCATCTCCCAATGTCCTCCGTGTTATTCCTTATGCTCCACAAGTAAGTGAAACCATATGATAATTGACTCTCTCTCTCTCTGCTTGACTTATTTCACGCAGCATAATATCTTCCAGTCCCGTCCATGTTGATACAAAACTTGGGTATTCAACCTTTCTGATGGCTGCATAATATTCCATGTATATATGCACCATATCTTCTTTATCCATTTGTCTGTTGAAGGTCATCTTTGGAGAAAGGGGAACCATCTTACACTGTTGGTGGGAATGCAAGTGGGTGCAGCCACTTTGGAAAACAGTGTGGAGAGTCCTCAAAAAATTAAAAATAGAGCTATCTTATGATCCTGCAATTACACTATTGGGTATTTACCCCAAAGATACAGATGTAGTAAGAAGAAGGGCCATATGTACCCTAATATTCATAGCAGCAATGGCCACAATTGCCAAACTGTGGAAAGAACTAATGATATTTTTTTTAAAGAAGCCTTTAATTTAATTTTTTTTTAGTGTTTGAAAATTCATTGTTTATGCACCACACCCAGTGCTCTATGCAATACATGCCCTCCATAATACCCACCACCAGGCTCACCCAACCTCCCACACCCTCCCCTCCAAAACCCTCAGTTTTTTTCCTCAGAGTCCACAGTCTCTCATGGTTTGTCTCCCCCTCCAATTTCCCCCAGCTCACCTCTCCTCTCCATGTCCCAACGTCCTTTGTGTTATTCCTTATGCTCCACAAGTAAGTGAAACCATATGGTACTTGACTCTCTCTGCTTGACTTATTTCACTCAGCATAATCTCTTCCAGTCCCGTCCATGTTGATAAAAAAGTTGGGTATTCATCCTTTCTGATGGAGGCATAATATCCCATTGTATATATGGACCATAACTTCTTTATCCACTAGTCTGTTGAAGGGCATCTTAGTTCTTTCCAGTTTGGCAACTGTGGCCATTGCTGCTACGAACATTGGGATACAGATGGCCCTTCTTTTCACCACATCAGTATCTTTGGGATAAATACCCAGTAGTGCAATTGCAGGGTCATAGGGAAGCTCTATGTTTAATTTCTTAAGGAATCTCCACACTGTTTTTCAAAGGGGCTGCACGCAGTTGCATTCCCACCAATAGTGTAAGAGGGTTCCCCTTTCTCCACATCCTCTCCAACACTTGTTGTTTACTGTCTTGTTGATTTTGGCCATTCTAACTGGTGTAAGGTGGTGTATCTCAATGTGGTTTTGATTTGAATCTCCCTGATAGCCAATGATATTGAACATTTTTTTCATGTGTCTGTTCGCCATTTGTATGTCTTCTTTGGAGAACTGTCTGTTCATGTCTTCTGCCCATTTTTTGACGTGATTATCTGTTTTGTGTGTGTTGAGTTTGAGGAGTTCTTTACAGATCTTGGATCTCAGCCCTTTGTCTGTAATGTCATTTGCGGTTCTCTTCTCCCATTCCGTGGGTTGCCTCTTTGTTTTGTTGACTGTTTCCTTTGCTGTGCAGAAGCTTTTGATTTTGATGAAGTCCCAAAGTTCACTTTTGTTTCCGTTTCCTTTGCCTTTGGGGACATGTCTTGAAAGAAGTTGCTGTGGCTGATAATGATAACTTTTAACCTAAGTAACTGACTTCTATTTCACAGAGAAAATTTGGTCGTGGATAATGGAGAACAGTCTGCCACAAATCAGCATTTTAGCCACAAGCAGAACTCATAAGTATACATAACACAACTTTCTATAGACACATGCTTGCTACAGCCTAATACACATTCTAAAAGTGGCAGAACTTAACCAAAGATAAAGCCTATCTGTATCATATTAAAAGCAAAAGCATATAAACATAAAAGTGTGCTCAGTCATCAGTGTTTCTGTGTTCTTACTTAGAAATGATTTAGGTATCCAGGATTATTCACTGATTAGCTCATTTTAATTAATCTAAGGTTTCAAGTTCCCAAGATCCTTTTTTTAAAATAATTGAGATATAATTTATATATCATAGAATTCCCCATTTAACATGTACAATTCAGTCGGTTTTGGTATATTTGCAAGATTGTACAACCATCACCATTAACCAATTCCAGAATATTTTCATCACTCCCAAAGAAAACCCCATCCCCTTTCCCCCACTCTCAGTGATTGTTAATATACTTATTGTATGTCTATATGTCTTACCTATCCTGTACATTTCATATAAATGGAATCCTACAACATATGACCTTTTGTTTCTGGCTCCTTTCAGTCAGCATGATGTTTTCAAGGTTCATCCATGGTACCATATATATCAGTATTTCCTTCCTTTATATGGCCAAATAATATTCCATTGTAAGAATATACCACATTATGTATAACCTCCATCAGTTGATGGA
>NW_022634559.1:0-3438 GCF_010015895.1 Lontra canadensis
AAAAAGGACAATGTCAGTCCATTCTCCCAACCCCCTTCCTCCCAGCCACATTAACTTATGGCTACTGGAATCAAGACTTCTCTCTCCACTGAAACATTTAGAGCAGTCAAATGTATACAGAATGAAATCTGACCCACTCCTATGAACCCATGGAGAGCAAAGAGAAAATATGGAGTGATATCAGGGTAACCAAGTGATCAGCTTCTCTGTCCCGTAATTTTGCCTTAAAATGACATCCTTTTTTACATCATCCTAAATTAGTATGACATGTATTATCTTCACCCCAGAAAATACAATGAAACATAATGACAGAATGTGAGAAAAAGGAGAAAGGTACCCCAATAAGCAAGGAGAGAGGAAAAATTTGAAATTTTATCCACACCAATATCCTAGGCGTAACTTCCGGAGAGAAAGGAGTATCTCCTCTAGGTTCTAAAATATAAATAATATTTGAATGGGAAAAATATGACTGGGAGTGGGTTTGTGAAAGAGTTAACAACATAAAGAATTCCGGATGGGCGCCTAGGTGGCTCAGTGGGTTAAGCCTCTGCCTTCAGCTCAGATCATGGTCTCGGGGTCCTGGGATCGAACCCCACATCGGGCTCTCTGCTCAGCAGGAAGCCTGCTTCCGCCCCCCTCCACCCCCGCCTGCCTCTCTGCCTACTTGTGATCTCTCTCTCTGTCAAATAAATGAATAAAATCTTAAAAAGAAAAAGAAAAAAGAATTCCGGAGAAAGACAGAGAAACAGCAACAGAGAGAGAAGGATAGCAATCGGCAAATAATCATCATCCCTTGGGCCATAGGTAGACGTCTGTCCTCCTGCCCCCATTTTTGCAGATATGTTATAATGTCTATGCATAATGGTGATTCCTTAAATAAAAAAAATGCTTCAGTCTTTCACATGATCAACACAATATACCTGAGGATGGTAAGTCAAGGTTGGGAGGTGGGAAGAATACCGACGTGGGTATAGGAGACCTGGATCTCTATTCCCGCTCAGCTTGATGACCTGAAATGCCTTTTCATTTTCCTAGACCAGTGGCTGCTGGAGGTAGCAGCAACATTCACTGACCTGAGATGTGCCTGCAAAGTCAAACCACACCGTAGCTACTGGCCAAAATTTGGCCCTCAGGCGGCCGGATGACTATGGCTGGCCTGAAATTCCAGACCAGTTTATCAGGAGCCAGAATGGCCCCAGGTCATGTTACTCAGACGAAACAGAGTGTCTAACCAGTGAAGTTCTTTGCTTCACCGTACACTCCACAACTAGAGACATCTTTCAAAGACCCTGCCACTGCAGCAAGGTGACTGACTGTTACGGGGTTTGATTAAGTCCTTGGAGCTCCATTCCTCACTTCTGCATTCCCACTGGGCCACTGGGACAAAGAACATCCCCTGCTCTGTCCATCTGTGAAGGAGGGTGGAGGCTGTTCTGGACATCAAATGAGAGCATGCTAAGGTACCTAGTAATTTTTTTTTTTGGGGGGGGGGGGGGGGACTCTTAAGCGGGTTCCATACCCAGCACTGAGCCTGATGCAGGACTCGATCTCACAACCCTGAGATCATTACCTGAACTGAAATCAAGAGTCCTAAACTTAACCAACTGAGCTAGGCACCTGACACTTTGTAAGCAGTCAGTAAGCACCATTTTTTCTCCTCCCTTCCTAATCCCCCACCGTCCAGAGCAAGAAATACAGGTGGGATATGATGAAAACTAATACATAATTAGAAAATATAGTTTTTAGAGATAGCATTTATAATAGCAACTACAGAAACATAAAGCACCCAGAAATAAATCTAGTAAGAGTGCATAACTTTACAAAGAAAATTACAATCTGTATTGAAAGACATTAGGAACAAAAAAAATGGAGAGAGGTAGCATGTTTATGGCTGGAAGGACTCAGTATCATAATGATATCATCTCCCTGAATTAGACTACAAATTCAATGTAACTCCAATCAAATCTCAAGAGTATTTTTGTGTAACTTTGAAAGTATAAAATGAATATGAAGATAAAAAGCCAAAAAAAAAAAAAAGGCACAAAGACATTTCTGAAGAAGGACATTATGGGGATCTGTTCCACTAAATACCAAGAATTAATATAAAGTTATAATAATAAAGAAATGTGGTCTGGACCAAGAGTAGACAAAACATACACCTAGAAACTGACCCTAAGTGCCTCGGTGACTCTATTCTATACAGAAGAAAATTAGGAATAAAATAAATTGCTACCTCACACCATACACTCTCTCTCTCTCTCCACGTGGATTACAGAACTTAATGTGAAGGGCAAAACAATAAAACTTTTAGAAGATAATAAAGGAGAATATCTTTAGGACATCAGGATTTTAAAAAAAGACTTTCTTAAACAAGACATAAAAAGTACTAACCATAAAAGAAAAGATTGATAAATTCAACCACATTAAAATTACTAAGTTAGATAGCAGAAGGTTGGCAAGACTCCAACTTCTATGTAGCCTATAAATCTATTCAGTTTCCCAAAGGAATAAATTACAGTAACCTTTTTGCATTCACTATGTTCTAACAATACATACCAGAGCTCAGATTCAGCATATGGTTGGCCCATCTTTGACTTCATCCACAATTGGATTACAGGCACTTCTGGTTTAATTTTAATGTCTGAATGGTTGTGTTCTATATTTAGAACTTTTGTGAGCATGCATGTAATACTGCTCAGAATGTGTCCTCCAATTCAAGACAAGCACCGCCATGTGCCGTCATCCCAGCCCATGGGCATCTGTAGGCAATCATGTGGGCATGGCAGTTTACGGCATTTCTTCCTGACCCTCCATGTGCTGTCTGCATTGTTGATGGATTGTTGATGGTCACTCGAACCCAAAGCTGCTCCTCATTCTAGCTCTTGGAATTTTACTCCTGCTCTCAAAATTACTAAGAGAAATCCATACTGGTAAAATCAGAGGAAGAAAATCATGGGGGTGGACTGTCAGCCATGATCAACATCCAGCCCCATGGGAAAAGCTAATCTACCATCTCCCATACAACCACGATTTCGTACTAAAAAAAAGGCTCCCCCCACTGAGACTACAGGTCTCCCACTTTATTCATCCTTTCATTCTTTCTACCATGTATCCCTCAGCAATATTCCAACATTCACTGCATGCTGACATGTAAACAGGAGTAATTCAGGAATACAGGCTAAGATAACATAAAAGGAAAATGTCTCCCAAATATGACATAAGTTTCAGATGGAGCTTTTTCAAGATGTCCCTTACATATATCAAGAGAGACGCTTGTGTTGGCATGACTGTACCTAAGGTCACACCCTGCTACTGACAGTAAGTTATTTCTTGGGGCCCTAAGTATAAAACTTCAAAGTACTTGGTGTCTGGGTACTGAGTAATTAATTATATTGTAATTTACAAATATCCTTTTTGATTGAAAGCACTTGGAGTTAT
>NW_022634560.1:0-3435 GCF_010015895.1 Lontra canadensis
TTTCTAAAGATAAATAAAGAACACAGACCATGTTACTCAGTGATAAGGAGGTAACAGATTTGTGAGAAGTAGTATGGGACTGGGCTAGGACTCCGGCTTTCAATTATGATCCCTCATTTTTTTTTTTGTGCCATGTGTATAACCATTGTTGTATATTAAATATGAAAAAACAAATCAATGTACTGTATACATGTCTGTTTTTGAAATTTTAATTATGAAATTAGTAATGTTAGCAGACGTCCCGCTGAGCACAGACTTTGATGTGGGGCTCAATCCCAGGACCCTGAGATCATGACCTGAGCCAAAGCCAGAGGCTTAACCCACTGAGCCACCTGGAAGCCCCAAAAGTGAGTTTTCTTATGACACCAGATGGGCTAAATAGAAAGCAAACCATTTTTCAAAGAAATAAACTTTGAAAGAAAGCAAATAAAAGAAAGTAAGCAAAAGAAAGAAAGAAAACAAACTTTTTTTAGGTTTTAAAAAAATTACTTTTTAAAAGTTAACATGTGCATAAAAGGAAATTGAAAAACACAAGAAGCAAAGAACAAAGTCACCCATAATCACAAGCAGTTTACAGTTTGACTTCTAGGTCCCATGTGTGTATCTACAAAATAAGCATTTTAATGTAATTAAGATCATAGTTACGTATCATGCTTTTTTGACAGAGAGAGAGAGAGAGATCACAAGTAGTCAGAGCAGCAGGCAGAGAGAGAAGGGGAAGCAGGCTCCCTGCTGAGCAGAGAGCCCGATGCGGGGCTCAATTCCAGGACCCTGGGATCATGACCTGAGCTGAAGGCAGAGGCTTAACCCACTGAGCCACCCAGGCGCCCCTGTATCATGCTTTTTTATACACCATGAATATTTACCATTTCAAAGCCCCAAACTATGAGTATTTTGATAACCAAGAATACACCATGCCAACTCCATCTGAAAGAAAAAAATGTAATCCTGCCTTTCTTGGTGACAAAAAATTCAGAAAAGACAAAAGTGGCAACAGGCCTCTAGATAAAGATACTGGCAGGGTTACAATTAAAACAATGCATTCCCTTAATGTGCAATTAAAACAGACCTAAGTAAGAGTACACAATGTATAATGTTTCTAAAAGAATTCATTATCCAATCTAGACTATTATGTTTCCATTGAAAGAGATGCACACACAATAACAGTTATTACATAGAAAAATGAACACATCCACATACATCTCTCCCTCTATACTTCCTTCTGCCCCTCTGCTACCAACCTAGTGAGTCCTGACATTTCTGAGACAGCATAACAATTCTGTGTCCAAGATGTTTCTTTCCTATCAACAATAACAAAAAGAAACTTATAAATGTGTTGATTCACTAGCTGTACATTTTATCACACATTGTCACCTCAGGACATCCAAAAAGCTTAGGTGTTACAAAATAATGAAACTTGCCCACAACAAACACAGGTACTTCATAACAATGCACACACAGATCTATGGTTAAAACCTAAAATGGTCTTCTCTATGTGGAGAGAACTAGGAAAAAGCCCTTCCCTTCACCCCTACTCTGCTCCCTCCACCATTTTAATGACCAAGTCTAGGACTACATCTGACTCTAAGAGGTGATTGACAGACACTCCCAGAACAGTCCTTCCTAAAAACTAACAAAAGGGCATTCATAAAGGGAATATTTACTACCTCTAATTTTAATATACTTTGGGTATTAGGACTTGTTTATCCTTTGACATACAGCAATGTTAACTAAAACGCACATACAGAACTTTGAAGACTCATGGGCACAGAACCATTTTCTCCTTGCTTCCTTCCCTGCCCCCATCCCCATCCCCTAGTGACCACAGTGAAAAGTCAGTATACTCTCCAAGACATCAAGTTTAACAACTACATTCCCAAAATACAAACATTCCCATAAATTAACAATAAAGGGTGTTGCAACTCTACTTCTAACATGTTCACTTTCAAACACCCAGAAGACTAGATGTTTCAAGTAAGGATTTATTTAAAATTTGCTCATTACATACATAGTAGCACTGAAAGAATATTCTGGCTTAGAACCCTTCCTCTTCTCATCTCTATCAACCTAGTGGGAAGTATAAGCATCTGTAATGCTTAGAGGGGATTTTAACAGTTTCACTTCCTCTAGTTGTTTTCAGAATAGTCTCTCCTATGAACTTAAACACAAAGCATACACAATGCATTTGTTTACTAACTACTTTTGTCATACACTGGCAACCTCTTTAACATCTAGAAAGACTAGATGTTGTAAATTAGGATTCATTCGTCCTTTATATACACTACATACACAGCTAAGTAAAACAAAATGCAGACATACATGACAATGGTTAATCCTCCTATAAACATACTGGTATAAATTCCTTTGCTCTTTCTTCTCCTTCCTCCCTGAACAAGCACAAATATCACAGAATGTGTACTGCTCTGAGAGGTGGTTTGATCACTTTGATCATTCCATTTTCAAGACAATAATATTTCATATGAATTTTAACAAAAGAGTTATCTACAAAATGTGTTATTTTACTACCTCTACTTTTAACATACTTTGTGCACTTCTAAACATCTAGAAAGGCTAGATGTTTCAAATAAGGACTTAAGTTTGTCCACTGTATACACAGTAGTGTTGAATCAACTACACACATGGAACAATGGGTTATATCTGAAAGGGTCTTCTACATGGGAACATTCCAGTCTAGAACCCTTCATTTCTCACAACTCCTCTCTACTGGCAACCCAGCGAGTGAGCGCAAATAGGCATGTATCACTTAGATGTGACTACAATGTCATCTCTTCAAGTCCTTTTCAGAAGGCAGCCTTTCGATGAATTTTAACACAAAATGTGCAAAATTTGTTAGTTTACTAACTCTACTTTTGTCATACATTGGCTACCTCTTTCATATCTAGAGACTAGATATTATAAAATTAGGACCTGCTTGTCTAGTATATATAGAAATTTATTTTTATTTCTGTATATTTCTGTATATTCTGTATATTTCTGTGTAAGAAATATACAATCAGGTTAAATGCACATGACATACAGGGCAATGGATAAGCTGAAATTTCCTAGTACACACTAGCCAAGCATATTTTGCAATTTCTTCCCTCCCACTTCCCTCAAACCAAGGAACAAGTATACTGTTCAGAGAGGTGGTTTAGAAATTCCACTTCCAAAGATAATATTTCCCATCAGTTTTTAAAAGCTATTTATAGGAAGCATTACCCTACTTTTAAATACATCAAGCATTTCTAAATAACTAGAAAGACTAGATATTTCATATAGGTACTTGTCCACTATGTACACAACAGCACTGTTAAACAAAATTGCACACACCTAAAAATGGATGTAATCAGAGATATCTTCTAAATATGACCATTATTTTGGACTAAACTATTCTCTCCCTCACTTCCTTCTCTCCACCACAAATCCAGTAGACAA
>NW_022634561.1:0-3434 GCF_010015895.1 Lontra canadensis
ATTCTGCAGGGCCCCTGAGCCACCAGCACATGCCAAGGTCTCCATGGGCACAAACCCACATGATGACCCATCCTCAGGAGAGTCCATTTCAACTCAAAGCCCTGGGGAGCTCACCCCAGAGCCAGCAGATCAAACATGTCTTGCGGCTAATAGCCAATGGAAATGGGAGCTATGGTGTCCAGGCCCACCAAAAGAAAAACATTGCCTGTGTGGTTGCCCAGAAAGCCCAAATGAGGATCCACCTGCCTTTCGGCGCCAAGGACAAGCCTCAAAGGGAGAGAAATCTTCCTTCCCCAGCAGAGGTCTGCCCCACCTTTGGGGGCCCCAGGAGCCCGAAATGCGGAGGCGGACGCCCGGCCCCATCCCGGCCCTCAACTCTGCTTCGGGAACGCTCCCCTTTGCAGGGACCCCCGGGTGGGTCACGTCGTCTCGGCATGTTTTCCAGTTGCCCGCGATAGTCCCCCAGCGGGAAAGCGCCCTCGGCAACAGCGAGCATGGCGGTCCACAGGGTTGCCCAATGCCGGTCAATTCTCACGAGCGTTCTGCCCAAACGGAGCACGGTTTGGGCAGAATGCTAGTGAGAATTTAGTGGAAACCGTCCAGTGAACTCGATTCGAGCCCCGCACGTTTGCAGGGCAGCTCCCTGGGCCTGGCCCGGCTTCGCGAGCCGTCGTGTCTGAACCCCACCAGGAAACACTCCTGGAGTCAGGCTCCAGCGAGGGTGAGGCCTGCTGCTCCTCAGCATGTGGTGGTCCCCTTCTTGGCCCTGTCCGCTGGGGCAGGGCCTGCCCCGAGCCCTGGACACGGACCCTCGCCTGATCCCTCAGCCTTTCATTTGCAGGGTCCTGTCTCTCGGGGCATCCACCTGGGGAACACTGAGTTCCATGCCAGGACTCCCCCTCCCACACTGGCGCAAACCGAGCCTTTCAGCATGCCGGAGATGCCTCAGAGGGAGAGAAATTTTAGTTCTCCAACAGAGGTCATGCCCACCCTTTGGCGCCCCAGCCACTCGAATAGGCGGAGATGGATGCTGGGACACAACCTGTCCCTCAACTCTCCTCCACGAATGCTCCCTTGCACCGGGATCCACGGTTGGGGCACGTCATCTAGAAGGCTTTCCAGGTGGCCGCGACAGGCTCTGAGTGAGATAGGGCCCTCGGCCACGGGGAACAGGGCGGTCTGCAGGACTGCCCAACCCCGGCCAATTATCACAAGCGTTCTGTCATAACTGATCCCAGTTTGGGAAGAACGCTCGTGAAAATTGGCCGGAAATCACCCGGTGAACTCGCTTCGGGCAATGCACGTCTTCATGTCCGTCCCCTGGGCCTGGCCCGGCCTCGTGAGCTCTCGCGGCCGAGCCCCACCAGTAAGCCTTCCAGGACTCAGGCTGAAATGAGGGCGACGTCTCCTTTTCCTCAGGCTGCAGTGGTCCCCTACCTGGCCCTGTCCGCTGGGGCCGGGCCTTCCCTGAACCCCAGACACGAACCCTCGCCTGCTCCCTCAACCTTCCGTTTCCAGTGTCCTGTCCCTCAGGGCCTCAATCTGGGGAGCCCTGAGCCCCGCGCCAGGACTCCCCTTCTATCCCAGCGCAAAACTTGCCTTTTGGTGCCACGGACAAGCCTCAGAGGGAGAGAAATCTTCTTTCCCTAGCAGAGGTTAGCCACACCCTTGGGGTCCCCAGCAGTCCAAATAGGTGGAGGCCTACGCCCGGCCCCAACACGAACCTCAACTCTGCTCCGGGAATGCTCCCCTTTAAGGGACCCCAGGTGGGGCCGCATCATCTCGGCGTGTTTTCCAGGTGGCCGCGACAGTCCCCGAGCGAGAAAGCACCTTCGGCCACGGAGAGCTGTGGTCCACAGGGCTGCCCAACGCCAGCCAATTCTCACAAGCATTCTGACGAAACCAATCCCAGTTTGGGAAGAATGCTCGTGAGAATTGTCCTGAAAACTCCCGGCGAACTTGCTTCGGGTGCCGCACGTCTGCAGGCATGCCACCTGGGCCTTGCCCGGCATCTTGAGCATTCGCGTCCGAACCCCGCCAGGAATTCCTCCGGGAGTCAGGCTCCAGCGATTGTGACGCCTGTTGATCCTCAGCCTGCGGTGGTCCCCTACGTAGCCCTGTCTGCTGGGGCTGGGCCTTCCCCGAGCCCTGGAAACGAACCCTTGCCTGCTCCCTCAGCCTTCCGTTTCCAGGGTCCTGTCCCTCGGGGCCTCCACCTGGGGAACCCTGAGTCCCGCGCCACGACTCCCCCTCCCACGCAGGCTCAAAACGTGGCTTTCGGTGCTCCGAGAGGCTTCAGAGGGAGAGAAACTTTAGTTCTCCAACTGAGGTCATCCCCAACAGTGCGTTCCCCAGCCGCTCGAATAGGCGGAGGTCGATGCCAGGACGCAACACATCCCTCAACTCTGCACCACGAATGCTCCCTTGCACCAGGATCCCTGGTTGGGCTGCGTCTTCTCGGCGCATTATCCAGGTAGGCGCAAGAGGCGCCGAGCGAGAAAGGTCACTTGGCCATGGGGAAAAGGGCGGTCCGCAGGGCTGCCCGACGCTGGCCAATTCTCATGAGCCTTCTGCCCAAACCGATCCCGGTTTGGGAAGAACGCTCGTGAGAATTGGCCTGAAAACGCCCGGCGAACTCCTTCAGATGCTGCACTTCCGCAGGCCTGCCACCTGGGCCTTGCCCGGCTCGAGAGCCATCGCATCCGAACAACACCAGGAATCCCTCCAGGAGTCAGGCTCCAGCTACGGCGACGCCTCCTGCTCCACAGCCTGTGGTGGTCCCCTACCTGGCCCTGTATACTGGGGCTGGGCATTGCCCGAGCCCCGGAAAATAACCCTCGCCTACTCCCTCAGCCTTCCGTTTCCAGGGTCCTGTCCCTCGGGGCCTCCACCTGGGGAACCCTGAGTCCCACGCCATGACTCCCTCTCCCACCCAGCACAAGACGTGCCTTTCTGCGCCACGGACAAGCCTCAGATGGAGAGAAATCTTCGTTCCCCAGCAGAGGTCAGCACCACCATGGGGCCTCAGCAGCCAGAAAAGGCGTCGGCTGACGCCCGGCCGCAACCCGTACCTCAAATCTGCTCCAGGAATGCTCCCTTGTGCGGGGACTTCCCGTTGGGCCACGTAGTCTGGGCACGCGTTTTCTGGGTGGCCGCGACAGGCCCGAGCGAGAAAGGGCCCTCGGCCACGGGGATCTGGGCGGTCCTCAGGACTGCTCAACGCCGGCCAATTCTCACGAGCGTTCTGCCCAAACCGATCCTGGGTTGAGCAGAACGCTCATGAGAAATGGCCGGAAAACGCCTGGCAAACTTTCTTTGGGCGCTGCACATCTGCAGGGCAGCCCCTGGGCCTTTCCCGGCATCAAGAGCCATGGCGTCTGAACCCCTCCAGGAATCCCTCCAGGGTTCAGGCTCCAGCGAGGGTGACGCCTCTT
>NW_022634562.1:0-3434 GCF_010015895.1 Lontra canadensis
ATTCTGCAGGGCCCCTGAGCCACCAGCACATGCCAAGGTCTCCATGGGCACAAACCCACATGATGACCCATCCTCAGGAGAGTCCATTTCAACTCAAAGCCCTGGGGAGCTCACCCCAGAGCCAGCAGATCAAACATGTCTTGCGGCTAATAGCCAATGGAAATGGGAGCTATGGTGTCCAGGCCCACCAAAAGAAAAACATTGCCTGTGTGGTTGCCCAGAAAGCCCAAATGAGGATCCACCTGCCTTTCGGCGCCAAGGACAAGCCTCAAAGGGAGAGAAATCTTCCTTCCCCAGCAGAGGTCTGCCCCACCTTTGGGGGCCCCAGGAGCCCGAAATGCGGAGGCGGACGCCCGGCCCCATCCCGGCCCTCAACTCTGCTTCGGGAACGCTCCCCTTTGCAGGGACCCCCGGGTGGGTCACGTCGTCTCGGCATGTTTTCCAGTTGCCCGCGATAGTCCCCCAGCGGGAAAGCGCCCTCGGCAACAGCGAGCATGGCGGTCCACAGGGTTGCCCAATGCCGGTCAATTCTCACGAGCGTTCTGCCCAAACGGAGCACGGTTTGGGCAGAATGCTAGTGAGAATTTAGTGGAAACCGTCCAGTGAACTCGATTCGAGCCCCGCACGTTTGCAGGGCAGCTCCCTGGGCCTGGCCCGGCTTCGCGAGCCGTCGTGTCTGAACCCCACCAGGAAACACTCCTGGAGTCAGGCTCCAGCGAGGGTGAGGCCTGCTGCTCCTCAGCATGTGGTGGTCCCCTTCTTGGCCCTGTCCGCTGGGGCAGGGCCTGCCCCGAGCCCTGGACACGGACCCTCGCCTGATCCCTCAGCCTTTCATTTGCAGGGTCCTGTCTCTCGGGGCATCCACCTGGGGAACACTGAGTTCCATGCCAGGACTCCCCCTCCCACACTGGCGCAAACCGAGCCTTTCAGCATGCCGGAGATGCCTCAGAGGGAGAGAAATTTTAGTTCTCCAACAGAGGTCATGCCCACCCTTTGGCGCCCCAGCCACTCGAATAGGCGGAGATGGATGCTGGGACACAACCTGTCCCTCAACTCTCCTCCACGAATGCTCCCTTGCACCGGGATCCACGGTTGGGGCACGTCATCTAGAAGGCTTTCCAGGTGGCCGCGACAGGCTCTGAGTGAGATAGGGCCCTCGGCCACGGGGAACAGGGCGGTCTGCAGGACTGCCCAACCCCGGCCAATTATCACAAGCGTTCTGTCATAACTGATCCCAGTTTGGGAAGAACGCTCGTGAAAATTGGCCGGAAATCACCCGGTGAACTCGCTTCGGGCAATGCACGTCTTCATGTCCGTCCCCTGGGCCTGGCCCGGCCTCGTGAGCTCTCGCGGCCGAGCCCCACCAGTAAGCCTTCCAGGACTCAGGCTGAAATGAGGGCGACGTCTCCTTTTCCTCAGGCTGCAGTGGTCCCCTACCTGGCCCTGTCCGCTGGGGCCGGGCCTTCCCTGAACCCCAGACACGAACCCTCGCCTGCTCCCTCAACCTTCCGTTTCCAGTGTCCTGTCCCTCAGGGCCTCAATCTGGGGAGCCCTGAGCCCCGCGCCAGGACTCCCCTTCTATCCCAGCGCAAAACTTGCCTTTTGGTGCCACGGACAAGCCTCAGAGGGAGAGAAATCTTCTTTCCCTAGCAGAGGTTAGCCACACCCTTGGGGTCCCCAGCAGTCCAAATAGGTGGAGGCCTACGCCCGGCCCCAACACGAACCTCAACTCTGCTCCGGGAATGCTCCCCTTTAAGGGACCCCAGGTGGGGCCGCATCATCTCGGCGTGTTTTCCAGGTGGCCGCGACAGTCCCCGAGCGAGAAAGCACCTTCGGCCACGGAGAGCTGTGGTCCACAGGGCTGCCCAACGCCAGCCAATTCTCACAAGCATTCTGACGAAACCAATCCCAGTTTGGGAAGAATGCTCGTGAGAATTGTCCTGAAAACTCCCGGCGAACTTGCTTCGGGTGCCGCACGTCTGCAGGCATGCCACCTGGGCCTTGCCCGGCATCTTGAGCATTCGCGTCCGAACCCCGCCAGGAATTCCTCCGGGAGTCAGGCTCCAGCGATTGTGACGCCTGTTGATCCTCAGCCTGCGGTGGTCCCCTACGTAGCCCTGTCTGCTGGGGCTGGGCCTTCCCCGAGCCCTGGAAACGAACCCTTGCCTGCTCCCTCAGCCTTCCGTTTCCAGGGTCCTGTCCCTCGGGGCCTCCACCTGGGGAACCCTGAGTCCCGCGCCACGACTCCCCCTCCCACGCAGGCTCAAAACGTGGCTTTCGGTGCTCCGAGAGGCTTCAGAGGGAGAGAAACTTTAGTTCTCCAACTGAGGTCATCCCCAACAGTGCGTTCCCCAGCCGCTCGAATAGGCGGAGGTCGATGCCAGGACGCAACACATCCCTCAACTCTGCACCACGAATGCTCCCTTGCACCAGGATCCCTGGTTGGGCTGCGTCTTCTCGGCGCATTATCCAGGTAGGCGCAAGAGGCGCCGAGCGAGAAAGGTCACTTGGCCATGGGGAAAAGGGCGGTCCGCAGGGCTGCCCGACGCTGGCCAATTCTCATGAGCCTTCTGCCCAAACCGATCCCGGTTTGGGAAGAACGCTCGTGAGAATTGGCCTGAAAACGCCCGGCGAACTCCTTCAGATGCTGCACTTCCGCAGGCCTGCCACCTGGGCCTTGCCCGGCTCGAGAGCCATCGCATCCGAACAACACCAGGAATCCCTCCAGGAGTCAGGCTCCAGCTACGGCGACGCCTCCTGCTCCACAGCCTGTGGTGGTCCCCTACCTGGCCCTGTATACTGGGGCTGGGCATTGCCCGAGCCCCGGAAAATAACCCTCGCCTACTCCCTCAGCCTTCCGTTTCCAGGGTCCTGTCCCTCGGGGCCTCCACCTGGGGAACCCTGAGTCCCACGCCATGACTCCCTCTCCCACCCAGCACAAGACGTGCCTTTCTGCGCCACGGACAAGCCTCAGATGGAGAGAAATCTTCGTTCCCCAGCAGAGGTCAGCACCACCATGGGGCCTCAGCAGCCAGAAAAGGCGTCGGCTGACGCCCGGCCGCAACCCGTACCTCAAATCTGCTCCAGGAATGCTCCCTTGTGCGGGGACTTCCCGTTGGGCCACGTAGTCTGGGCACGCGTTTTCTGGGTGGCCGCGACAGGCCCGAGCGAGAAAGGGCCCTCGGCCACGGGGATCTGGGCGGTCCTCAGGACTGCTCAACGCCGGCCAATTCTCACGAGCGTTCTGCCCAAACCGATCCTGGGTTGAGCAGAACGCTCATGAGAAATGGCCGGAAAACGCCTGGCAAACTTTCTTTGGGCGCTGCACATCTGCAGGGCAGCCCCTGGGCCTTTCCCGGCATCAAGAGCCATGGCGTCTGAACCCCTCCAGGAATCCCTCCAGGGTTCAGGCTCCAGCGAGGGTGACGCCTCTT
>NW_022634563.1:0-3434 GCF_010015895.1 Lontra canadensis
TGAATTCATCTGCTTGTGGCCAGGGAGGGGTAGTGTCTGGCCTGTTCACTGTTGTCACTGCACACACCACTGCTGTGAGAAGATCCAACCAAGGAGGGAACAAAGAACTCTATCTCTAGCCAAGCCTTCCCAGGACCCTCCCAATACCTCGAACTTTACCTTCCGTGTCCATGCTGCCTCATTTTCCAGGTGCCACGAGTGGGTCTCCTTCCACTGACCCTTATCTCCTACAGGGTGTGGGACATTTGGTCCCTGAGCTCTCACTGGGTCTCCTGAGCACCCAGTATCCAAGTTCCAACAGATTGCTGAATGTGATGGTTCCCAGATCATCTGTTCTGGGTCCCAGAACTGGGGTAGAGACAGGGCTGGTTGGGGGGGTGGGGAATGACTCTCTTAGGGGCTAAAGCTAAAGTCCTCCAGCCCCCTCAGCTCTCCCACAGTTCTCACACCCCACCCACAGCTCCTTGGGACTACTTCCCATTCTCTAGAAGAAGTTCTCAGATCTTTACCCTAAAACAGGAACCATAGATGTGTAGCTGAAGGTCCAAAAGCACCTCCAGCTCACAGTACCCTCATTGCCCTAGTGGAGAGGGAAGATCCTCCTGTATCAGCCAAAGCTCACTCACATGTTCCACTCCTCCTGGGCTCTGCCAACCTCATTATAGTTGGAAAGAATGCACCCATATCTAGAGGAGGTCAGGGGGCATCACATGAAATGTCCTGTGGATGCTACCTCTCATTGTGTCCAGTGTCACTGTCTGACCCTGACTAGTCTGGAGCCCTGGGGTGCTGTCTGTTCTGTGCAGGGATCACATTCAGCTCTGAGAAAGCATCTGCACTGAGTGGGGGTTCCTGAATGTTTGATGAATGAAGAAAATGGTCCCAACCAGCCCATCACAGAGATCTGAGTGGGTCTGGCCCTCTGTTCACCCCCGGGGATCACTGCTCTGGATTCGCCCAGACACAGACACCAAATGGAGTCTCAGATATCCCTTTAAAACAGCCCAGATCAAGACCATAGTTATAGTGAGGGATGAGGCAGAAGCTTCATCATGAGGAGCAGGACAATGATAAATGAGCATGACCACAGCCCCTCTAGCATACATTTCCATAGGCCCAGGCACCCAAGTGTAGTTTCCCTACAAGAACCCACTGAGTCCCTGTAATAACTCTGCCCCAGAGGAGAAAACTGAGTCTTGGGGAAGTGTGGGGAAATTCCCGAGACTCACAACCAGGCGTTGGTCAAATCCCACAGGGCAGTTAGGGGCAGGGTGCTCACCTAGCAAACAGGAGGTTTTTGTTTTTGTTTTTAATTTCTTTTCGGTGGTCCAGAATTCTTTGGCAAATGGAGGTCTAACACATCGTTGGTGGTGGCAAAGACTCTATATGCTCCCAGAAACACGTAGACGTAGCTTAGATCTCTTCCTAGGAGGGTGGGCAAGAGGAGTTCGATTTGTGTCTCTAGTGAGTTGACCTGGTTGGTCCACAGCATGCAGGTCTCATTCCCCTTCCTGAGGTGGATCGGAGGAAACATGAATCAGTGCTGTCACCACCAGGAAGGTTGGGGGTTGAAGCGCCGACTGAACCCCCAACATCTCAATGACTTATGGTAAGAGGTGGGACAAGCAGGTCCATAGGCATAAAAAGAATGTGACATGGTGGTTCATTGAGTTAATCAAAAGATTCTTGGTATTTGTTCAGGTCATGATCTCAATGTCCTGAGACAGCTCCTTGTGAGCTGCATACTTAGGGCAGTGTCTGCTTGAGGATTCTGTCTCTCCCTCTGATTCTCCCCTCTCTCCCCCTGCCTCTCCCTCAAATCAATCAACCAATCAGTTAATAAATCATTAAGAAAAAGAAAAAAATCTTTGGCATCCACACAAAGAATTGAAGTAAGTGATGTCTGAACTTGATAGTATATCGGGTCAGATTGTGAGCTGAGTATTGATAGCACCTCCCTGCATGAAAGGCATGGATCCTATGATTTCTGAAAACATATACCTTTCTTGAGATGAGAACACAGAGATGTTTTAGATAAAAGGCTCAGGATATTAGGACATGTAGGATGTAGGATGTAACACTGAGTTGGCACAGAAGGTAGTCACATCAAAGTCCTGCATCAGTAAAGGGATCAGTGGCTGTGATAAATAAAATAATTGGCCTTCTGGAATGTTGTGCAGCACAATGAGGCCCCTGCTCCTGACTGGAGGGGCCAAGGGATGTGTTCTTTCACAACCAAAAGGTAGAGCAAGAGACATAGTACCATGGGCCCCATGTCTCATTGGGTAAAATCTCCCAACGCACCATGATCATGTGCAAGAGTTGCAGAAGTCAGGGAAGGATGGACAGGCCAACGGGGACACCTGGGAGCACTAGTTAGGAAAAGGCATAGTACAGTGCAAAAGGATTCTAGATGAATGGGATGAGACGTCTTAAAGTCTCTTTTCTCATATTCCTATAAATATGTGGACAATGACTCTGCATCTGGCCAAGACAGGGGCAGGGCCATGAGGGCAAGTTTGGGGAAGAGATGGAATGCGAGCACATGTGGACATAGGACTCTAAGAGGGAGCCCAGACTGGCTTCTAGGAAGTGAGGCCCTTTGTTCTGCATCAGCGCCCTGGGAGTTTGTTCTCCCCAGCACCTGTACTCACCCTGAGCCAGTGCTGGACTCTGTTGGTGTCCAGTGTGTGGGGCACCTTCAAGGAGGTAGAGCAGAAGACCTCATCACTCAGCCCCTGCTCCATCTTCCGTGTGGATCTCTGTAAAGACAGAGCCTGGCAGCCAGGCAGGAGGCCTCAGAGCCCTATCTGGCTGCCTTTGCTGGTCCTCAGACCCAGGCGACTCCATTCCAGACACACAACACCCCAGTATGCACACACCTCCACCATGGAGAGAAATGTGACACAGCTTCAGGGCCTTGGATGTTCTCTGGCACAGGTAAGAGGCACCTTGGGAATCCTCTTTCCTCCCTGCCTACCGTGACATTGGTGTGAACATGAAGGGATCACCAGGTTATCCACTGTCCTCAACCTCCTCCAGCCCAGGGGTGGGAACACGCACATATCCCTCTTTCCCTGGAACTCAGGAGGAGGGGGTGGGGCTTCCCTGGGATGGTTCAGAGAAGTGACTTGGCATCACCTACGCTGCTCTTATGTAGGCAAGGTTTGAGCCAATGTTTGCAGCATGTGAAAAAGCCATTCTGCTGGGGTTCCTGGAAGCCATATCCCCGGGAAGTAAGCAAGCAACAAGAGAACATCTTTCAGTATTGGATGTCTCCAGCCATGTAACTCTGATACTGAACTACACTAGAATGTGGGTGCCTGGTTGCAAGGGTTCCAAGTTCTGTTGAGATCTATGGTCCAGGATGTGACTTCACTGCCTGGAATCACCTACCCAAGTCCACTCCTGGATTGACACCTACACAAACAGTG
>NW_022634564.1:0-3434 GCF_010015895.1 Lontra canadensis
GCCACACTGAAGCACAGAACCAGGTCTAGATCAGGTCTGGAGGGGCCTTCTGCTCTAGCACCTGCCCCAGAGCGAGACCCGGGAACAGCTGTGATGCGGCCGCTGCTCTGGAGATCAGGGTATCTCAGTTCCAGCTCTCACTCCAGCTCCAGGGTCAGAGCCTTGCTGCTCCAGCACCAGCTATGGAACCTACCCCCCAAGGGCAGCACCTTCACGTCACACCCTCGCCATCGTGCATGTTGTCAAGAGAGGGGCTGGGGCATTGAATGGCCCCTGCTAGGCAGGTTACCCCAGGTGTCTTGGTCACTCTACTCAGACTTCCCCCTCCCCACTCCTCCCGGAGGTCACTGCTCCAGGGATCCACACCCCTGCTTTCCAAACAAGGCCCAAAGTGGACACAGAGACCTGGGATGTTGGATATTGAGCTTATACCTTAAACACTGTGTAAATGTCAACCCATATACTCCAGTTTATGGATTCTGCTGCAAATAGAGACATGAATGGACATGGGTGTTCCCTTCAGCAAGATGGGAGTGAGATGCCCGCTCTAGGTGAGGAGTGCCCCTGTGGTCTGGGTTGGGTGTTGCTCCCTGTTCTCCCAGATAGCAGTGCCTGTCACCCTTCTCTCCAGGGGACCTGCAAGGGACCCCCATGTCATCCAGCACCTGAGGGGCACCTGGCCCAGGAATTCACTTTCTCCAGCAGAGGACAGATGGGACTTCTTTCTCTGGCCAGGAATATGAACCCCAATCCTAGGAAAGGAAAAATCTCCTGGGACTCCTGCCCCAGCTAGGCAGCTGTGGCAACTGTGTATGTGACGGATCCAGAGCAGCTGGTCCTCAGAGGGAATGGGGGCCTTAAACCAGCCTTGTTTCTGGGGAAGCGGTGATGTATGGAAAAAGAGGGAGGCCAAGTGTGGACCCTTTTAAGCCACACCACAGTCTCTCCCTTGGTCCTGAAATGAGCAGGAACGGAGCTCTGAGGGCAGAGGCTCCAAAGGATTCCCATCCGGGAAAGGGGGCCTACTGGAGGGCACTGAAGCAGCCATCCCTCCCTGCGACAGGCCTTTTGCACAGGATCAGCTCTGGCACTTCCTTAGCACATTGCCGTGTCTGTGTGTGGACAGTGATTGGCCCACTCAGTGCTGGTGCACTTCCAGAGACAGACTAGAAAACTTCCAGGGGCTGCTTGTGGGTCAGAGGACCCCATGCCCAAAGAAGCAAGGATGTCCCTCTTCCTCTGGCTCTAGGGAAAGCAGCCACCATCCTGGGGCAGGACCTGGTTCAGGCGCGTATTCTTTCTGAAGCAGCATGTTCAGTTGCATTGCTGTGCCTGAGAAAGGCCCCCTCAGCCCCAGAGTCAGGAACCGTGAGGGGCTCTCTGTCATCCTGGTCCAGGATCATGACCCAAAATCATCCTGTCCTTGGGAGGCAGGTGTCCTTCAGGAGCCACGGAAATGGCGGGCTCCCCTCCCCTCCCCAGGTTCAGGGCACCTGGGAGCCTGCGAGAGATCTTCCTTCAGGGAGGAGTCACGGAGAGCGTGTGTGTCTCGTCAGCCCAGCAAGTGAAAGAAGCAAAGCCCGACACTCAGGTTCTAACAGAAGCAGCATTTCCATGCACTCTTCAGGTCCAGCCTCATTGTGGGCAGTAAGGATGCCTCCCACTGCTCCAGGGCTCTAAACCAGGGGTCTGGAG
This sequence comes from Lontra canadensis, assembly GCF_010015895.1. Classification (NCBI taxonomy): domain Eukaryota; kingdom Metazoa; phylum Chordata; class Mammalia; order Carnivora; family Mustelidae; genus Lontra; species Lontra canadensis. The sequence goes on from NW_022634564.1 coordinate 1,696, forward strand.
GCTGCATGGAAGGGCTGGAAGGCTCTGGGGAGTGCTCATCGGTGACACCGTTCACCACCCCCTACTGTACTCTGCAGTCCAGGCTCTGTGCCCAGTTTAGGTCAATCACCCAACAGGCTCCTGCCATGGGAGTGATCATTTGTGCACCCACTGCACAAAGGCTGAGTGAGGCCCAGAGAGGGGAGGCAAATGGCTCCAGTCACAGGGCTGATCAACAGACAGTCTGGAAGGCCAGCCCTCCCAAGTCCCTGTTCCCCCCAGCAAGGGACTCCACGCAGGGGTACAGCCGGGGACAGGCTGGACCTCTGTCCCAGAGTCCTACCAGGAAGATGAGGCAGAAGGAGGAGAGGAGAAGGAGAAGGGGTGGATTGATCTTCTCCCTGCCCTGAGTCGGCCTCCACTGCTGCCTCCAGGTCCTCTGGCCCAGCCCTGCCCTTAGCGGGATCCTGGGAGGGAGTCTACATTCCCAGCCAGCTGGCTTGGGGAATATTCCATGACCTTGGTGTCCCCGGATATCCAACCCACCTGCTCTTGCACCCTGAGACTTGCCACCCGGGCTGGATGTGGTTGTGAGGCTCAGGGGACATTGGGGCCACAGAGCAGTTGGCGGTGGTGAGGGAACACGGTAGACAGGTCAGGTGCAGAGGCATGGGGCTGGGTAATGGTGCAGGTGCTGTGTGCAGGTCCCTTGAGCACACCTGGCCCTCTCAGGAGGGAGGCCTGTGTGCCTGGTGCACCTGTTCTCCACCTATCCCTGGAGGAACAGCCAAGTTCAAGCACTCCCATGCCCAACCCTCAGGGACATTTGGGAACCTGGGGTCTAGAGAGGCAGGGACTGGCCCAAGACAAATGAGGGGTACAGAGTCCAAGGAGCGGGGAAGCTCTTCAGTCTTAAGCCAGCCCCAACCCTCCCATGAGGTTCACTATGGGCATGAAAGCCCCTCAGATCCTCAGGGGAAGATACCCACCCTGTCCTATGTGGGGACATGACCTTGGGCATCTCGAGACAAGTAGAGGCATGTTCACCTATGCACGCATGCACGTATGTGTGTGCGCACACATGCACACACACACCCCCCCCACTCTGACTGCCCTGCTGGGGGTCAGAAGTAGAGGACACCCTGGAGGGGGGTGGGTGACAAGGGGGGAAAGAAGAAAGAGGTCAGAGACAGCTGGGCCATGGGGCAGGGGCATCAGGACCCCTGGGAAGAACCCAGATCCATAGCATAGGGGAGCAGAGACAGGAGAGGCTGATGGTCCGGGGTTCCCCCAGGGGCCTAAAGGAGTTTGCCAGAACACTGGTAGAGGACAGGGTTTGGGGTCTGGTGTCCATCCTGGGAACCTGGAAGTAGAAAGAGACACCCCTCAGTCTGGACGGGGCTAGAACACAAAAGGCCTCAGCTTATTCATCTGTCAAGTGGGCTGAGGAGATGGGGTGTCCCTAGGGTCTCACAGGCTTATGGAAGAGTCTGTTGGCCTTGGATCGCCATCCCAGACCCACTGTGCTCCCAGGCCTGGGAAAATGCTTGGTACTCCTTTGTCCTTCTGAGCAGAAGCCAGCCTGGTGGCCTGGGGTCTGAGGACGCGGGCTTGTAGAATGTGACATGACACTGGATCACGGGTCTGGGACCAAGGTCAGGACCACCTCCTTGCAGCTTCAGAGGCCCCATTCGGAAGGGGTTTCAGAGTCAGTACTCTGATCATGGTAAGGCCTTGGGAGGGAACCAAGCACCAGGACA
>NW_022634565.1:0-209 GCF_010015895.1 Lontra canadensis
TTTGTGTCTTCCTCAATTTCTTTCATGAGTACTTTATAGTTTTCTGTGTATAGATTCTTAGTCTCTTTGGTTAGGTTTATTCCTAGGTATCTTATAGTTTTGGGTGCAATTGTAAATGGGATGGACTCCTTAATTTCTCTTTCTTCTGTCTTGTTGTTGGTGTAGAGAAATGCGACTGATTTCTGTGCATTGATTTTATATCCTGACAC
>NW_022634565.1:309-838 GCF_010015895.1 Lontra canadensis
ACTTCTTCTTTGCCGATTTGGATGCCTTTAATTTCTTTTTGTTGTCTGATTGCTGAGGCTAGGACTTCTAGTACTATGTTGAATAGCAGTGGTGATAACGGACATCCCTGCCGTGTTCCTGACCTTAGCGGAAAAGCTTTCAGTTTTTCTCCATTGAGAATGATATTTGCGATGGGTTTTTCATAGATGGCTTTGATAATATTGAGGTATGTGCCCTCTATCCCTACACTTTGAAGAGTTTTGATCAGGAAGGGATGCTGTACTTTGTCAAATGCTTTTTCAGCATCTATGGAGAGTATCATATGGTTCTTGTTCTTTCTTTTATTAATGTGTTGTATCACATTGATTGATTTGCGGATGTTGAACCAACCTTGCAGCCCTGGAATAAATCCCACTTGGTCGTGGTGAATAATCCTTTTAATGTACTGTTGAATCCTATTGGCTAGTATTTTGGTGAGAATTTTTGCATCTGTGTTCATCAAGGATATTGGTCTGTAGTTCTCTTTTTTTGATGGGATCCTTGTCTGGT
>NW_022634565.1:938-3432 GCF_010015895.1 Lontra canadensis
GCTGGCCTCATAAAATGAGTTTGGAAGTTTTCCTTCCATTTCTATTTTTTGGAACAGTTTCAGGAGAATAGGAATTAGTTCTTCCTTAAATGTTTGGTAGAATTCCCCCGGGAAGCCGTCTGGCCCTGGGCTTTTGTTTGTTTGGAGATTTTTGATGACTGTTTCAATCTCCTTACTGGTTATGGGTCTGTTCAGGCTTTCTATTTCTTCCTGGTTCAGTTGTGGTAGTTTATATGTCTCTAGGAATGCATCCATTTCTTCCAGATTGTCAAATTTGTTGGCATAGAGTTGCTCATAATATGTTCTTATGATAGTCTGTATTTCTTTGGTGTTAGTTGTGATCTCTCCTCTTTCATTCATGATTTTATTTATTTGGGTCCTTTCTCTTTTCTTTTTGATAAGTCTGGCCAGGGGTTTATCAATCTTATTAATTCTTTCAAAGAACCAGCTCCTAGTTTCGTTGATTTGTTCTATTGTTTTTTTGGTTTCTATTTCATTGATTTCTGCTATGATCTTTATGATTTCTCTTCTCCTGCTGGGTTTAGGGTTTCTTTCTTTTTTCTCCAGCTCCTTTAGGTGTAGGGTTAGGTTGTGTACCTGAGACCTTTCTTGTTTCTTGAGAAAGGCTTGTACCGCTATATATTTTCCTCTCAGGACTGCCTTTGTTGTGTCCCACAGATTTTGAACCGTTGTATTTTCATTATCATTTGTTTCCATGAATTTTTTCAATTCTTCTTTAATTTCCTGGTTGACCCATTCATTCTTTAGAAGGATGCTGTTTAGTCGCCATGTATTTGGGTTCTTTCCAAATTTCCTCTTGCGATTGAGTTCTAGCTTCAGAGCATTGTGGTCTGAAAATATGCAGGGAATGATCCCAATCTTTTGATAACGGTTGAGACCTGATTTAGAACCAAGGATGTGATCTATTCTGGAGAATGTTCCATGTGCACTAGAGAAGAATGTGTATTCTGTTGCTTTGGGATGAAATGTTCTGAATATATCTGTGATGTCCATCTGGTCCAGTGTGTCATTTAAGGCCTTTATTTCCTTGTTGATCTTTTGCTTGGATGATCTGTCCATTTCAGTGAGGGGAGTGTTAAAGTCCCCTACTATTATTGTATGATTGTTGATGTGTTTCTTTGATTTTGTTATTAATTGGTTTATATAGTTGGCTGCTCCCACGTTAGGGGCATAGATATTTACAATTGTTAGATCTTCTTGTTGGACAGATCCTTTGAGTATGATATAGTGTCCTTCTTCATCTCTTATTATAGTCTTTGGTTTAAAATCTAATTGCTCTGATATAAGGATTGCCACTCCTGCTTTCTTCTGATGTCCATTAGCATGGTAAATTCTTTTCCACACCCTCACTTTAAGTCTGAAGGTGTCTTCGGGTTTAAAATGAGTTTCCTGTAGGCAACATATAGATGAGTTTTGTTTTTTTATCCATTCTGATACCCTGTGTCTTTTGATTGGGGCATTTAGCCCATTAACATTCAGGGCAACTATTGAGAGATATGAATTTAGTGCCATTGTATTGCCTGTAAGGTGACTGTTATTGTATATTGTCTCTGTTCCTTTCTGATCTACTACTTTTAGGGTCTCTCTTTGCTTAGAGGACCCCTTTCAATATTTCCTGTAGAGCTGGCTTGGTGTTTGCAAATTCTTTCAGTTTTTGTTTGTCCTCGAAGCTTTTAATCTCTCCTTCTATTTTCAATGATAGCCTAGCTGGATATAGTATTCTTGGCTGCATGTTTTTCTTGTTTAGTACTCTGAATATATCATGCCAGCTCTTTCTAGCCTGCCAGGTCTCTGTGGATAAGTCTGCTGCCAATCTAATATTTTTACCATTGTATGTTACAGACTTCTTCTCCGGGCTGCTTTCAGGATTTTCTCTTTGTCACTAAGACTTGTAAATTTGACTATTAGGTGACGGGGTGTGGACCTATTCTTATTGATTTTGAGTGGGGTTCTCTGAACCTCCTGGATTTTGATGCTTGTTCCCTTTGCCATATTGGGGAAATTCTCTCCAATAATTCTCTCCAATATACCTTCTGCTCCCCTCTCTCTTTCTTCTTCTTCTGGAATCCCAATTACTCTAATGTTGTTTCGTCTTATGGTGTCACTTATCTCTCGAATTCTGCCCTCGTGGTCCAGTAGTTGTTGTCCCTCTTTTGCTCAGCTTCTTTATTCTGTCATTTGTTCTTCTATATCGCTAATTCTTTCTTCTGCCTCATCTCTTCCTAGCAGTGAGAGCCTCCATTTTTGATTGCACCTCATTAATAGCTTTTTTGATTTCAACTTGATTAGATTTTAGTTCTTTTATTTCTCCAGAAAGGGCTTTTATATCTCCCGAGAGGGTTTCTCTAATATCTTCCATGCCTTTTTCGAGCCCGGCTAGAACCTTGAGAATCGTCATTCTGAACTCTAGATCTGACATATTACCAATGTCTTATTGATTACGTCCCTAGCCTTTGGTACTGCCTCTTGTTCT
>NW_022634566.1:0-3432 GCF_010015895.1 Lontra canadensis
TACTAAGGCTACCCTACCGAGGCAGCAATAGTATTGCTCATTTCTTCTGTGAGGCCCCTGCACTGTTGATCCTGGCATCCACAGACACCCACACTTCAGAGATGGCCATTTTCCTCATGGGTGTCATGATTCTCCTCATACCTGTTTCCCTAATTCTGGTGTCCTATAGCCACATCATAGTGACTGTGGTGAGGATGAAGTCAGCTGTGAGAAGGCTCAAGGCATTCTCTACCTGTGGCTCCCACCTCCTGGTGGTCATCCTTTTTTATGGATCAGCAATTGTCACTTACATGACATCAAAGACTTTCACTTTCAAAGAACAGGAAAAACTGTTGTCTGTGTTCTATGCAATGGTGACACCCATGCTTAATCCCCTCATCTATAGCCTGAGGAACAAGGATGTGAAGGGAGCTCTGAAGAAAGTAGCAACAAGGAAATTTCTCATGCAGGCTTGAAATCTGTCACTGACTGTGAGGACTTCTTTGTTTTCCCTACTTAGTAGACTTGCTGAGTAGTTGCCTCAGCAAGATTGGAATATGGTAAGATTCTTATCTTTGGGCTTTGTCGTGGACCTACCCTTCATCCTTCATGAAGCACTTTCTTTGTAAAAGAAGAAAGAGAATAACTCATGGACCAGTAGAAGGAGTGTCTCCTTCCTTGGTGGTTTTAGCTCATAAAAATTAGGAAATCCTGAAAGAAACATTCACATTTTATAAACCCTGGAACCTATAAAATCCACCTTTTTTTTTAATCATGTTATATATTACTATCAATCTATCCTATCCTCCAACTCTTTACCTTTTGGTATTTATGAATCTCTTTGCATCATCACACAATCAATACATTAGCAAGCATTACTTAACCACGTACTATGAGCTAGGCGCTAGATGTATGTGGGCTGGCACATGCATCTACATATGTCTGAAGTGGGTAGTGAAGAGCATGGGTACAATGAAGAGAATATATGAGTTCTGCTGTCCTTCTCACACTCTTATTAGGGACAAGGATATTTTATCTATCAGATGAACATAAAGACAGGATTCTGAAACTAATAAGAAATAGTGACATCCCAGGGCTAGAAAGAGTGATAAAGAAGCTTGTACTAATCCTGGGCCTAAAGGACAACTAGGACTTGGAGAGGGTAGCTCTATAGAGAAAGCCTTGAGACAGGGATTGTGGACATGGTGTATGGAGGCGGGAAAGCCATAGGAATAAATATTTCAGGCTCATTCTCTACCTACCTTCTAATTTCTTGTTATGTATTCCAAAGAAAATCTAGGATAACAACCCCATCTGAAATTACTTATTTTAATTCTGGCTACACAATCCTTATTCTGGTTAGGTAACATGTTTATAAGTCCTGGGGTTTAGTATATGGACATCTTTGGGGGACCATTATTCTGCCTACCATAAAAGAACAAGTAAAATACATGTGAAGGAGTAATGAAATTTTGGCTAAAATTGGAGATTATAAGTGTATAATGGTGCCAATCTGCTTTGTTATGTAACTGCTATCATCCAAACAGAACCCTAATATCTACCTTTTCATTTGAAAATTCTTATAGTGATAATTCAGAATGTGCTGCTTTTGTAGAGCCCTTGATACATGAGAAGTGAAGGGTACCCTGTGTGGGAGATTGACCTGGTCCTGGTACTTCCATGGCACACAGAGTTAGAGTTATTTATAGAGTTTGCGGAGAGGACATGCCTATGCAGTAAATGCTATTTTATTCTGTTAAATATCAATAAATTGTTATGAATAATTCACACCTATATATGGTATCAACACCCCAAGTCGGCTATTTTTAAAGAATCCAGAGTTGGCCTATGTTCACTGGACAAAATCAGAAAAAGGGGCTGCTAGACTGATAGGCAAGTTTAAGAAGGACAGCTGGTTTCATCTAATCCCAATATGACTGCATAACATCTAGTAAACAATCTTTGGGTTATTCACAGCAGTTTCCTAGAATGTTGTCCACTTAGCTTGGTATTTCTCACACCCTTTCTGTCAAACAATTCTCATATCCAAGGTGAATAATTTGAGATTGAGGTGGTGTCTGTGTGGAGTAGTCCTTCTCCAGATGAGGCACAGACTAATCATGGTAGCAGAGGAAGAAGTCCTCATTTTCTAGCCTAGTAGTACATGGGTACTTTATAAGCCAGGGGAATTTTTTAAGTATGACTTTATTATTTTCTTTCTCACTAGAATATAAATTCCACAAGGTAAGAAATTTTTCTATTTTCTTCAGCACTGTGTCTTCAGGTCCTAAACAGGATCTGACACATGCTGAATGTTGAATAAAAATGTATTGAAATTGAGTGAGAGACTATGGACTCTAAAAAACAACCTGAGGGTCTTAAAGGGGAGGGGGGTGGGAGGTTAGGGGAACAAGGTGGTGGGTACTAGGGATGGCACGTATTGCATGGAGCACTGGGTGTGGTGCAAGAACAATGAATACTGTTACACTGAAAAGAAATAAAAAAAATACAAATAAAAAATAAAGAAATTGAGTTCAAAAAATAAGTGAAAGAATGACACAAAACTCTACTGCTTATTATTACCATTGTCATAAGTTTATCTTGTAAGCAAAAAGATCCTTGAAAGTTTCAAGGGGAGTTTGGAAACATAGATAATGTAAAGCAGAAGTTATAAAAAGACATGTTTGAGGAAGTTCAAGAAAAGTTAAAACAAGTACAGAATGCAAATTGTAGTGTTGTCACTACAACTGTCAACCTTCAGATCAGCTCCCAATCTGTGTCAACTAGCAGTATCCTCAGATATGTTAGTCCCCCAGTACTATGGACCCAGGCCTATAGAAGTTCTCCTTCATCGCTCATGTTCTTTCATTCAGAAACAGAGCCTAGTAAAGTCCAAAATTCTAGTGGATACATCATGGCTCTTAGAATGAGGAGGCACTAAAGCATACTTGAGGAGTCCTTTCCTTTCTCCTTGCATTCCACTCGTTTGGTTTGCATCACAGTCAGTCACAGTATCTGAGGGCCCAGGGTCCTGTGGATGACTCGCTTCAGTGCAGCCTTAACTTCACTATTTCTTAAGCTGTAGATGATGGGGTTCAACATTGGAGTCACCACTGTGTAGGACAGTGATAACAGTTTCTTGCCCTCAGGAGAGGTGCTGGATCGTGGTCGGAAGTATGTGAGGATGGCAGTGCTGTAGAAGAGGGAGACAACCAGGAGGTGGGAGGAGCAGGTGGAGAAGGCCTTGCGTTTCCCCTCAGCTGATGGCATCCTGAAGATAGTGGAGAGGATTCGGACATAGGACCCCAGGATTAGCAAGAAAGGGAAGAGAATGAATAAGACAGTCGCTGTCAAAGCCTCCAGTTCAAACAGAGAGGTATCAGCACACACCAGTGCAATGACAGGGGGGCTGTCACAGAAAAAGTGGTTCACTCTGTTGGGGCCACAAAAAGG
>NW_022634567.1:0-3432 GCF_010015895.1 Lontra canadensis
TACTAAGGCTACCCTACCGAGGCAGCAATAGTATTGCTCATTTCTTCTGTGAGGCCCCTGCACTGTTGATCCTGGCATCCACAGACACCCACACTTCAGAGATGGCCATTTTCCTCATGGGTGTCATGATTCTCCTCATACCTGTTTCCCTAATTCTGGTGTCCTATAGCCACATCATAGTGACTGTGGTGAGGATGAAGTCAGCTGTGAGAAGGCTCAAGGCATTCTCTACCTGTGGCTCCCACCTCCTGGTGGTCATCCTTTTTTATGGATCAGCAATTGTCACTTACATGACATCAAAGACTTTCACTTTCAAAGAACAGGAAAAACTGTTGTCTGTGTTCTATGCAATGGTGACACCCATGCTTAATCCCCTCATCTATAGCCTGAGGAACAAGGATGTGAAGGGAGCTCTGAAGAAAGTAGCAACAAGGAAATTTCTCATGCAGGCTTGAAATCTGTCACTGACTGTGAGGACTTCTTTGTTTTCCCTACTTAGTAGACTTGCTGAGTAGTTGCCTCAGCAAGATTGGAATATGGTAAGATTCTTATCTTTGGGCTTTGTCGTGGACCTACCCTTCATCCTTCATGAAGCACTTTCTTTGTAAAAGAAGAAAGAGAATAACTCATGGACCAGTAGAAGGAGTGTCTCCTTCCTTGGTGGTTTTAGCTCATAAAAATTAGGAAATCCTGAAAGAAACATTCACATTTTATAAACCCTGGAACCTATAAAATCCACCTTTTTTTTTAATCATGTTATATATTACTATCAATCTATCCTATCCTCCAACTCTTTACCTTTTGGTATTTATGAATCTCTTTGCATCATCACACAATCAATACATTAGCAAGCATTACTTAACCACGTACTATGAGCTAGGCGCTAGATGTATGTGGGCTGGCACATGCATCTACATATGTCTGAAGTGGGTAGTGAAGAGCATGGGTACAATGAAGAGAATATATGAGTTCTGCTGTCCTTCTCACACTCTTATTAGGGACAAGGATATTTTATCTATCAGATGAACATAAAGACAGGATTCTGAAACTAATAAGAAATAGTGACATCCCAGGGCTAGAAAGAGTGATAAAGAAGCTTGTACTAATCCTGGGCCTAAAGGACAACTAGGACTTGGAGAGGGTAGCTCTATAGAGAAAGCCTTGAGACAGGGATTGTGGACATGGTGTATGGAGGCGGGAAAGCCATAGGAATAAATATTTCAGGCTCATTCTCTACCTACCTTCTAATTTCTTGTTATGTATTCCAAAGAAAATCTAGGATAACAACCCCATCTGAAATTACTTATTTTAATTCTGGCTACACAATCCTTATTCTGGTTAGGTAACATGTTTATAAGTCCTGGGGTTTAGTATATGGACATCTTTGGGGGACCATTATTCTGCCTACCATAAAAGAACAAGTAAAATACATGTGAAGGAGTAATGAAATTTTGGCTAAAATTGGAGATTATAAGTGTATAATGGTGCCAATCTGCTTTGTTATGTAACTGCTATCATCCAAACAGAACCCTAATATCTACCTTTTCATTTGAAAATTCTTATAGTGATAATTCAGAATGTGCTGCTTTTGTAGAGCCCTTGATACATGAGAAGTGAAGGGTACCCTGTGTGGGAGATTGACCTGGTCCTGGTACTTCCATGGCACACAGAGTTAGAGTTATTTATAGAGTTTGCGGAGAGGACATGCCTATGCAGTAAATGCTATTTTATTCTGTTAAATATCAATAAATTGTTATGAATAATTCACACCTATATATGGTATCAACACCCCAAGTCGGCTATTTTTAAAGAATCCAGAGTTGGCCTATGTTCACTGGACAAAATCAGAAAAAGGGGCTGCTAGACTGATAGGCAAGTTTAAGAAGGACAGCTGGTTTCATCTAATCCCAATATGACTGCATAACATCTAGTAAACAATCTTTGGGTTATTCACAGCAGTTTCCTAGAATGTTGTCCACTTAGCTTGGTATTTCTCACACCCTTTCTGTCAAACAATTCTCATATCCAAGGTGAATAATTTGAGATTGAGGTGGTGTCTGTGTGGAGTAGTCCTTCTCCAGATGAGGCACAGACTAATCATGGTAGCAGAGGAAGAAGTCCTCATTTTCTAGCCTAGTAGTACATGGGTACTTTATAAGCCAGGGGAATTTTTTAAGTATGACTTTATTATTTTCTTTCTCACTAGAATATAAATTCCACAAGGTAAGAAATTTTTCTATTTTCTTCAGCACTGTGTCTTCAGGTCCTAAACAGGATCTGACACATGCTGAATGTTGAATAAAAATGTATTGAAATTGAGTGAGAGACTATGGACTCTAAAAAACAACCTGAGGGTCTTAAAGGGGAGGGGGGTGGGAGGTTAGGGGAACAAGGTGGTGGGTACTAGGGATGGCACGTATTGCATGGAGCACTGGGTGTGGTGCAAGAACAATGAATACTGTTACACTGAAAAGAAATAAAAAAAATACAAATAAAAAATAAAGAAATTGAGTTCAAAAAATAAGTGAAAGAATGACACAAAACTCTACTGCTTATTATTACCATTGTCATAAGTTTATCTTGTAAGCAAAAAGATCCTTGAAAGTTTCAAGGGGAGTTTGGAAACATAGATAATGTAAAGCAGAAGTTATAAAAAGACATGTTTGAGGAAGTTCAAGAAAAGTTAAAACAAGTACAGAATGCAAATTGTAGTGTTGTCACTACAACTGTCAACCTTCAGATCAGCTCCCAATCTGTGTCAACTAGCAGTATCCTCAGATATGTTAGTCCCCCAGTACTATGGACCCAGGCCTATAGAAGTTCTCCTTCATCGCTCATGTTCTTTCATTCAGAAACAGAGCCTAGTAAAGTCCAAAATTCTAGTGGATACATCATGGCTCTTAGAATGAGGAGGCACTAAAGCATACTTGAGGAGTCCTTTCCTTTCTCCTTGCATTCCACTCGTTTGGTTTGCATCACAGTCAGTCACAGTATCTGAGGGCCCAGGGTCCTGTGGATGACTCGCTTCAGTGCAGCCTTAACTTCACTATTTCTTAAGCTGTAGATGATGGGGTTCAACATTGGAGTCACCACTGTGTAGGACAGTGATAACAGTTTCTTGCCCTCAGGAGAGGTGCTGGATCGTGGTCGGAAGTATGTGAGGATGGCAGTGCTGTAGAAGAGGGAGACAACCAGGAGGTGGGAGGAGCAGGTGGAGAAGGCCTTGCGTTTCCCCTCAGCTGATGGCATCCTGAAGATAGTGGAGAGGATTCGGACATAGGACCCCAGGATTAGCAAGAAAGGGAAGAGAATGAATAAGACAGTCGCTGTCAAAGCCTCCAGTTCAAACAGAGAGGTATCAGCACACACCAGTGCAATGACAGGGGGGCTGTCACAGAAAAAGTGGTTCACTCTGTTGGGGCCACAAAAAGG